>NW_008666049.1:0-1792 GCF_000695815.1 Acanthisitta chloris
CGGGATGAGGTTTAACAAGGACAAGTGTCAGGTCCCGCACTTTGGCCATACCAATCCCATGCAGCACTGCAGGCTGGGGACAGAGTGGCTGGGGGGGGGCGCGGGGGGATTGGATAGATAGAAAGCTGAACATGACCCAGCAGTGTGCTCAGGTGGCCCAGAAGGCCAATGGCATCCTGGCCTGGATCAGGAACAGTGTGGTCAGCAGGACCAGGGAGGTGATTCTGCCCTGGACTCGGCACTGGTGAGGCCACACCTTGAGTACTGTGTGCAGTTCTGGGCCTCTCAGTTCAGGAAGGATATTGAGGTGCTGGAGCAGGTCCAGAGAGGAGCAATGAGGCTGCTGAAGGGACTTGAGCACAAGTGCTATGAGGAGAGGCTGAGGGAGCTGGGATTGTTTAGCCTGGAGGAGGCTCAGGGGCGACCTTATCACCCTCTACAAGTACCTAAAAGGAGGTTGTAGTCAGGTGGGAGTTGGTCTCTTATCTTCTAAACTAGTAGTAGGACAAGAGGGCACAGATTCAAGCTCTGCCAGGAGAGGTTTAGGTTGCATATTAGGAATAGATTTTTCACAGAGAGAGTAGTCAGGCATTGGAATGGGCTGCCTGGGGAGGTAGTGGATTCACCATCCCCGAGGTTTTCAAGACAAGACTGGATGTGGCACTTAGTGCCATGGTCTAGTAACAATGATGATCTTTGAGGTTGCTTCCAGCCAGGTGGATTCTATGATTCTATGATTCTTTGCCACATGTACACTGTCCTTTCTTAACCCTGAAAACAGTGTTTCATGATTCTTGGCCTATGTGCATACTTTTGATTGTAAGATTTTATGGTGATGTAGTGATGACCACAAACAACCCCAACCAAGCCAAACTGAAAAACAAATGTAGAAGAGGCAATTGTGGAAAAGAAAATTTTTCAGGTCTTGACAATCTGAACAAAAATGGGTTTAGTTACATCACCAGAGTTTCCAAAGAACAGGTGTCAGTGTCCACGCAGGGTTAGCAGTAATTGGTATGTCTGAGACAGCCCCAGTAGGGTCAGGATTAGATATACAGTCACAGATCTGTGCTCTTCCCCATGCATCTGGTCCAGTCAGCTCCAGATGAGGGTACAAGGTAGGGCCAGTACTAACCGATATGTGCCCTGTTTCTTGCTTTGAAAGTAGGTGCTTTCCTGCACTGTTAATCCACTGTCAGCCACTATACCTAAATTAACAAGCCTAGTGAGAACTCTTTTGGTGGAGTACGATATGCCACAAAACTCGAAGCTTTGCTGTGTTTCTAACAACACTTCCATCACTAATCTGAGAAAATCCCATCAGATTTGTCAAGGTTGAAATTAATTTGCACTTCAAAATTATGCTGAACCCTCTCCTGTTCTGAGATACAAGAACAAATGTTTAAGTATATTTTCTGTAATCCTTCATGTCTTAATCAAGAAAAGGTGATGATTTTTCTCATTAATGGAGTCCACTCTACATTATCCTGCAGTCAATCCACACAGGATAATTTTTATGATTAAATCAGACTATACCGGGGTCCTTGTGTCTGAAATTTATCCTCTATTTTAGAGATCATTGTTCCTTTGCCAAAGTCTGCACTTCCTTTGCAAATTTTCCTGAAGATTTAAATGTCAAAGTTGCTACAATGACTTCTCAGGAGAGCTACTTACCATCCCAGACCACCCTACATAGATGTTCTTGCTGTTCACCTGCGGAAGCATTAACTCTTTCCTGTGGGAGAGAGCCCAAGAGGTATGAAGGTGTTGCAACTTGTGACAGGGATTGTTT
>NW_008666049.1:1825-17118 GCF_000695815.1 Acanthisitta chloris
TAAAAGAATGGTGAAGGTGAAAACAATTGACCTCATTTAAAGGGCAGCTGACTAGACTAAGTATTCCACACTGACCCATCAGAAATTTATTTTCACAACCAAGCTGCTGCCTCCTGCTCCCTCTGAAGACCTTTGCTTCCAACACACATGATAGACTGAGTTGCCACCTGTTGCCAGATTTTAGCCAGTTCAGGGAAACACATGAAGCTGTATCAGGGACCTGGTTGTAACTCCCTAAATTACATTTCTTAGCAGACAATCCTGATGCAACAGTCAATGTCTGGTACTGCTCTGATGTGTCAGCCAAGAACTGTCTACAGTATCTCCTGACCTCACTCCCCTATAATTTCATTGACATTAATGGAAGGACATGGCAGAGGAATACCCTCATGAGGGGCTCTCACAGAGGGTGAGAGGCTGTCTCATCTTTCAGAAGCTGCTTCTCAGAACCCATTTCACACAGAAATATGATGTTAGCATTATATGCTAACGAATAATTCAAGAACACTTCAAGGGTTTCCACTTGTGATTTAAGGGAGTGACTGATGGTGGAGAGTAGAAGAGAGAAGAAAAAAGGGGTAGGGATTTTGTAGGTGTCCTGTCAGACATGAAGGATGCTGTAAGGACGTACTGCCTTTTATTGCACATACTTTTTTGATGGTCCTGGTTTCTGTTGCACAGTGTGCTGAAAAGTGAAATCTCATGTGCAACTCTAAAAACTGCTTTTTTCTCTTAATGCTGCCTATGTTTTGTCAGCAGGTATGGGTCTACTGCCCAGCAAAAGGGACCTGACTAAAGCCTTTCTTCAGCAGAAACTGAATGCAGTTTTGGTGGTTATGACAGCACGGGGACTAACTGCATTCACTAGAGTCAAACATAAAGTGCCTAAGGAATTATTCTAGGCTGCAAAGATTATTTGTGAAAGAAGTCCTCTTTCCATCCTGGAAAATAACATTTTTCCAAGTGAAGGAATGCAAGCACCTTGGAAGCAAACCCCACAATTCGTTTATTTTTCCCAACAGAAGTGATATTTAAAATTTGGGAGATATTTATCATAGACTCTGACTTTTTTTTTCAGATATTTTCATGCACAGACGAAAGAGCTAACAATCTTTGCAGAACAGACACCTCCATCAGTGATAGGAGAGCAGGACACCTACTTGGCATTCTGATAAAGATGAGTGGGAAAAGAGCTATGATGTGTCTTGTTGCTCTATGGGACTGCATCTGATAGCCTGAAATGTGAGGTTATTGTTTGTGTGCTGATGGGAAGCTGGATGAGGAAATCATTCATTTTTCAATGAGATCATATTCCCCTGTTCCTCATACACCTCACAGAGGAGATATGTGGGCAAATAAATTGCTACTAGTAGACATGCATTTTTCATTCAAAGCTTCTGCTTTCCTGAATTTGGACAGATTTTTTTAATTATAGTTATATATTAAACATTGTGCAAAGAGAATTTACCATTGTTCCTGCTACTTTATGGTGTCTCTAACAAAGCCTATGCTCTGTACATATAAAGCTGAGAAATAGGATTTTAATTAAAAATAAGAAGTAAAGTACCTTCTTGGTTATGAATAGAACATCAGGCTTGTTGTATTTCATCTGTGGCCAGAATAAGACTCCTTTGGGATTACTCCAGTCCTCAAAATACAGTTTTCTTATCCTATTCAAGGCATCTTACTAGATTCCTTGTTAAATGGAGAGATTGAATTTCATTGGGATTCTCAGCCTACTCTGACCTTTTTAAGTAAACCATAATAAAAAGCACACGAAGAATCTGACACCATAAGGGAATGCCATATTTGGGCCAGCAGGTGATATTCTTTGATATTTGTGGTGATCATCAATCTGTCATTTCTCTGCATTGTATATGCCATTATCAGAGATATTAGGCAAACCAAACAATCTCAAACTCTCTGAAATATTTGTAAAATTTCACACTCCTTTTTCTTATTTTATTTCCCCCCGACAAAGAATATATCTTTTATTTCAAAGATCAAAGACTGATACCCTATGTGGGTATGGCACAAAAATCTACATCTCCTTGAACTCTAAAATATTTATTTGCTGCCATTCAAATGCCAGACACAATCAGTTAGACATTCTTACAGACTTTAATGGCTGTGGAAGTTGTTCATGACAATCATATCCTTCCAGGTTATGACTAGGTTGCCATATGACATGATTTCATAGGTTTATTTTGGGTTTTGTACTGCTTGTGCTGGAGTCTGTTATAGTTTTGGCATGGATTTTAATAAAAGCAAAACTGGTCATTCTTTGTATTTCATGACAAGGCTTTAAAAAAAGCATATCTGAAAGCAGAGACCAAAGCATTTAGTGGTAAACGATAGCAGATTCATCACCAGCATAGACATTTGAAATATGGCAGTTCACTTTGAAAAGTTACAAAACCCATTGCCTACCATCATTCTCTGCAGAGGATCTATTGCATCTGTCTGTCAGTTCATGTGTAACTTGAATCTCTTGACACAAGGAAAAGGTAAAATAAAACGCTGTGTAAAAATCGCTGTGGACTTGCAATGTACCCAAATATGATACTCCAGTTCAAAGAATGGTGTTTGAACCAGACTACTGTTACTGACAAACATGTTATTAATGTTCAGCCATCAAGTGCTTTTGATTAAAGAGAGAAATCCTGCAGCATTAGAGAAGGCTATTTCTCTTTTTTCCCCCTTATGCTATAGTGGAAGTACTTAGAGAAAAGTAAACTGCTTTTTAAAAAGATTAATTGCACCCGCACTGTATTTTTGTCCCTTTGGACATCAAGAAAAAAAGAGAAGCTGATTGACTTGATAGTATTTTATCTATAAATGACACAGAAAGACACTCTTTAGCTACAGGAGCTAAGTGAACAATATATAATGCTACTTGAAGCACTGCACCGAGAATCCCAGCTATGTTCCATCCGTTCTTAGGACAATTTTAGGAAAAAAACCCCCAATGCCCCAAAAAAACCTAGGAAAAAGATTTGGCCCTGTTTGTCTTAACTATAAGCATTTTGAATGTACTCAGAGAAGTATTCAATAGGGCTCAATGTTCCACAGGCCCCAGACATAAGTGCCAACTTTTCAAAGGTATTTTGAAATCTTAGGAGATAGATAGATGCTTCTGAACTTTTTAGATACACCAAGACAAATTAGATGCTGAAGACCTAGGATAATTTGATGCCAGACATCTCTCCTGCTCAGATCTGTTCGAAAATCCCAGTGAGTCTGCAGTCATGTGCTAAGACTCATAGACACATTTATAGACTGTCCCAGTATTGTCAGCCCTGGCCCAGAGCTCATGCAAAGTTGAATGTTCACAGAGATATACACCATTCTGGGTACCATTGAGTATGGTGTCTTCTTTCACCCTGTGGCTACTAACTGCAACTCAGATTTTTTGTGTTGACATTGGCCTGTCCCTTTTGCATGTCATCCTGTGTCCTCTGGTGTTTTGGGTCCATGATGTTGTATCTAATTCTTGCTAGTTCACATGTTGTAGGTTTCCACCTTCAGTTCTCTATCTGGATGTGCCTCCCAGCATATATATTGATAGATGAAAGTCATTCCCCTCAGCCAACAGGCAAGGCAGAGTTTGGTGGAGAGCATCAGTTTTGAGTAAAAAACTAAGGGGACAGGGTTTGACTCACACACACCTGCTGAAGGTAGATCTGTTTTTGAACCTCCTCTGTACGTGTTTGTACTTGTTGGTGTGGCTGAGGTCCTCCAAGGGCATAAGGCTGTGGTGGATGAACAGATAAAGTGTAGCTGTGCAGCAACTGCTGGACACAAACTTCCATTGTTGTGGCTTGGAAAATGGCTGAGTCATCAGCGATAAGACAGACTATGGGCTGAAACTCCCCACTCCACTGGGGGTGGAAAGGTAGAGATGAAGGTCATGCTCTTGTTCTCCTTGTGCCTGTAATCAGGCAGATAAAAATCAAACTGCATCATGCAAAATGAAGATGCCAGTCATGCATGAAGAGGCCTAATTACAGATCTCTACGCCTGCGCAGAGTACGGTTGTACTTTTACTCATAAAAAATGATATTGGAAGAGAACTGGCATGTCAGAGAAGGAACAAATGTCATTTTTTCTTGTAGATGCTGGTTGCAGTGACAGAACACTAGAGGTGAATATATTTGGTGAAGTTGTTTTTTCCGTATGAAGTAGAGTGCTGTTTCTTGAGTTACACTTCTTTGGCTGAATCATGCATTTCCTGTGAGGACTGGATGTACTCACGCTCAGGCCCTGATCCTGCAATCTGATCTAACTGGGGGAGTTACGGCTTGTGCAAAGATGAAAAGCCCTCACAGGATCTCTGCCTAGGTGAAAAGGTCTGCCTGGCAGAACTGATTGCAGAACTGGAACCAGCAGCTGTAAACCAAAACTGAATCGGAATAAAATACATACATAGAACTTCTCCTGCCCCCTCTGCAGTCTTCAGAGGACTTCAAAAACCTACTGTGCTCACAGGAAAACAATTTTTCAATAGCTTGTTCCAACAAACTGTTTTCAAAGTTTTCTACCTTTTCAGGCTGACATAATGTTTTTTATTACAATTTTTTCAGTTTTAACTTGGGCAGTGTTCCCCAGACTGTAGACAAAGCTGCAATTTGAGAAGCTTTCTTCCCTTCGCAAAAGAGTTTGCAATTTTTCATTGTGTAAGGATTTGTAGGCAATTCTAAGGTGACTTGCAGATAATATGATAAATTTGCAAGGCATACTGTACTTAGAGAAAAAAGATGGAAAAGTTCCTCCACGCTTATTTTCTCCCCCATTTATAATCATTAGGCTTTAAATGCCCCATACATCTCTGTCATTTAGATAAGAGGCATTGATTGCTTAACTGCTGCACAGACATTTCATACACCTGGTTTTAGATGACATTTCAAGGCTAGAAAGAGAAGGAAGTACTGTAAAAAGTGTTCACAGTTAGCGATGTCAAACTTTATTACATAAAGTCATAAACAACCCCAATTAGTAAAAAGTATGTTCATAGTCAGGGTTTTAAGCGAGTTTTGTCTTCATTAAATGTTTCCTGCAGTTGAGCAAGGCATCGGGATATATAAACTGCCCCTTGATTTATAATAAAACATAGTAAAGTTTTAGCAAAGCTTTGCTTTTTCTACTGATTGATTTCTTGACAATGTCCAGCAAAGCCTGAGGAAGGGGTTAAGTAGAGGTCTTGAGGGACCACTTGACATCTGCTACACTTGTGACTTTTTGATCTTGCTTTTTTTTCCTTGCTTTAAGGGACGCCCTACAGTAAAAGCCATGTGTGCTTGCGTGTGTTTCCCAGAGATGGCCGGGGCTGGGAGCGGCACAGCAGCCAGGGAGGCAAGGAAAACAGCTCCTTGATGACAGATCAAATGAAGGCAAAAAAAAAGAGAAGAGGGATTACATGCTCTATAATCATGATAATGGGAAGGAAAACACTGTGGGTCTTAAGTGTGAAGGCCTTTGTCCAGAGGAATGTAAGCGTCAAGGATGGTTTGATATTATACACCAAAACTCCTCTGAGCACCCCAGAGAGCATCCCTTGCCCTCTCTTCCATGTGCAAATGGCCAGCCCCAGGCCTCCTGGTGCTGGCAGCATGGAGATGTCCACCTTGGAAGCACCTGCTTTGTAGCATGGGCACTGAGGTCTCTGAGACCCATGAGGAGACTTCAGAGTATGGGACAGCCTCCTCCAGCTCTGGCTTTTGAGTCTTTCTCTGAGGGGTCCATGAGTCCTGGGGTGCTGCCAAAGGGTGATGCTGCTGAGAAGCTGCAGTGTGTGTGTGTACAGCCACACCAGGAGGAAAGGGATGCTTCTTTGCACATCTTTTTCATCTTATGTACTTCCTCGGGGATAAAAGAGCTAACTTGCTTCCTCAGTCAAGTTCATTGCTTATTGTGACACTTTGTAAATGGACAGCCTGTTGAACTCACAGTTTGCACATTTCTCTCATAGACTTTTTTCTCCTTCTCCTTTCCCTTCCACTTCCTTTAGCTGACTGACCTCCATTCCCAAAGTATATCTCAGTGATGAACTTGGTCAGGCTTCTGGAATCCCACAAACATGGATGTTTGAAATTGCACTCAGATTTTAACCCAACAACATGTCTCCATCTCCAGACCTGGCGTTAGGATTTACAAAACAAGGGGCAATAAGACAACTTTCATGAGAGCAGGAGGGTCAATTTCCTTCTGGTGATCCCACTTCTTCTTTGAAACAGCTATTTCCAGGGATGGGTGTATCACAGCTTCTTGTAATGTGGAATTTCCCCAGCCCTCACTGCTGAAGCTGTGATAGATAGTTGTGCAAAAGTTGCTGGCCAATGTGCCGGCATCTGGAAGTTGCATGGATACAAGCTCAAATGAGAAATCATCTTGCTTTCATGTGCCATGATTTCTGCAAAGCTGGGGTCTCCAGTGAGGACTTAAACCAGTCTCACATAGTTTATGAGTGAAAATCCATTTACAATGAGAATGACCCCCACTGACCAAAAGTTTAAACAAATGCCCTCCGTATGCATTTCCTACAGTGGGGATCATGTTCCATAGGCATGATGTAAGCAGCCCTCAAACAAGCCTCTCACCTACACACGGAACAGAAATAATTTGTAAAGAGAACTGAAATGACAGCCATATGCACAGAACGTTTTATATGCCATGGCCAGGCTTGCAGACCATAAGGAGGAGGATTCTCTGATCTGAAGATGCAATTGAAAACAGGTGCCCAACAGGCTGCACATAAAAAAAGTATACAGGCAATTTGGGAGCTCTCTGGAGATTCTTTCAGCTTCTGAAAATATGGAGATAACTTCCCAGTCCCCAATCCCACGCTTTCCCTCTAATTCCCCTGCTCCCCCTCCTCCCAGAAATGGAAGAAACTGTCAGGCCATGGTGATGCTGCCTCATTTAGAGAAAGAAAACGTGAAAAAGATTAGGGAGGATCCATCAAAATGTCAGCCTGATCTCTAACTGCAGGAAAAAAGCTTTTTTTAAATTCATGTGTCTGTCACAAAGACCTGGGTGACCTTGTTTTGCAAGTGAAAGCCTTTGACTGTGACCCAGGCATGCTTCCTGTGTCCAACTCCTATTTACCAAATAAACTAAAAGTACTGCCCATGTTTATAGTAAACACCTGATTAGGTTCTACCAGAAAAAAAATACAGCTGGATAATACAGGACCAGATAAGGTTTCCTTTCTATTTGTTGTCACCAAATGCTCCCAATCTTTTTGAGCTCTGAGGCTTGTTAAGTGCATGTTGTAAAATGGTGCAACAGAAAACGCAGCTGTATTTCATTTGTAGATAATGGATGCAATACATGTAATAGCCCAACTAGATATGTTAAATCATGAGCTAATTTAGGTGTAGATGTTACAGCACTCGTGCAGATGGAAATGTTGCCATCACACAAATCAGTTGCAGATTAGTGGAGTTAGGTCCCTATCTGCACTAAGAAGAGATAAAAGGCCACAACCAAATATAAAAACAAGTTCCAAAGAGTTATTATAAGTTTAAACAGTATTTGAAAATATTTTCCCAACCACAATGCAAACTGTAATAGGAACCTGGAATCTCTTAACTATAAGGTGATTTGGCAATTTTATGTATAGTGGAATCAGAAAGCTGAGAACATGGATAAGCATAAGGAGCATGGTCTATTGTTTGGAAGGTGAGACAGAGGTGAGCATTTCTACTCCTACTATTTTTTCTGATACTGAGTGATGTTAATACAGCTGTCCAGTTCTCTGTTTCCCAGAGTGTGTTCTGGGGTGACCATATATTTACTGATTACTACTATGCTTGTTTCTACTATTTTGCAGTACTGTATTTACTACTACTACTAACTACAGGACCTGCTGTCATTTGCTGACATAACTGAATAGTCAGAAGATAGTGATGGAACCAGAGGAATCTGGAATCTTTTTTTACCTCTACAGGCTACTGGCACCCCATGATCCCTTTGCCTAAACTGTGAAAGAGGAGTAAAAAAGTTAATGAATTTTCTGATTGCTTTATATAATCTCTGGTGGAAAGCAAATCTGAAGTACTTTCATGACTATTCTTATCACTATTAGCAAAACATTTAAATACTGTGTGCAAGAGTGTTCCTAAACATTAACTTGCGAGTAATTTTGTATATGCCTCTGTGTTCATTGCAGTGAGCTTGATGCTAGTGATCAGTTCTCCTGAAGATAATTAATGGTTAGATTATAAACTAGTTCCAGGAAGAACAGGAAAATTAGGACTGGGCTTCTGTGAATTTATGCCTAAAATCAATGTTGTCCGATGCCTTCTGAAGAGTAAACACTGAACAAGGCTTTTCCTGTCTTTGGGATATTTGTGATAGCTTTTACCCATGTGGACTCCCTGAGGACAGATCAGGGTTGAGGGCAGCCTGTATCATCTGCCTCATTGTTTTCTCCCCTCTATTTTACCGTCTCTACAGAAAATGAAAGAAAGTATTTTGCATGAAAGTATTGCTTGTCAGTTTTAAACTCTGCACATTGGTTAAAACTGACAAGCAATGACAAAGTATTAAGAATTAGAGTTACAAACAGAGAGATGAACAGATGCACATACATTTCCTGAGAAAACAGGCTAAAAAACTGTTTCATTGACTTGTTTCTACCAATTCAACTTACTCACTGTATTTGCTTTCTGTCTGATGATGCTTGTTTCAATTACCATTTGGAAGGACTAAACTAGAAATAGAACTGTTAGGCAGCAGTTTTCAAGACCTTTTTTTATATATAAGACCATTATAGGAAATAATTTGGGATCTCTTGGAACCTTATTTATCAGGAAAAAAACTTCACAGTTTTGAAAGTATCAGTTCAGGCTGAGTATTTCCAGATTGGCAACAAAATGCTAGCCAGACCCTTTTCTTGTGAAAATGGAGACATTTCTATGGTTGGTATTTCATTCAGCAATTTCACAGCAATGGATCTAATGCAATTTATCTATGGTTTTAGAGCATCCAATTTCAGTCACTCCTAAAGAATGCCATCATGAGTTTATTATGCAGTCGATATTATTTTCTCTGTGAACATGGGAAAAGGAAACTCTTTTGGCTGGTAAGGAAGTATAGGAAATTAGAATTAGTATTAGAATCCACAGAATGGTATATAAAAAAATACATACATAAATATATATTTGGACTTCATTGCTTAGTTTTTTAGTATTGACTTGTGGTGGGTTTACTAGAATTATTGCTTGTTGACTATATGTACTTACTGTAACTACAATGTCTATGTATTGCCAACTACTGCTAGTTGCTGGTAGAATGAGCAGAAAACCCTTCTCGGTAGTATGGAGTGGTGGCAGGTCATCTTGGAATTAAACACTTCTGAAGTGCAAGTTGCCATAAATGAGATTATTTCAGGAAATCTTGCTTTTTGGACTATCACCAAATGTGACTTTATGTGAAGCAACATGTGGAAAGGACAGCATAAACATCCCATTCCATCCATAGGACTATTGTGGAATTGCTTCTCATATTTTTTTGCTGTCTGAAGATCTCAGGCTTTCCTTGGGTTTCCCATCTTAATGTAAGGTGGACAGGCGTACAGATTCTTATTGTTTTATAATCTCCTTTTGCTTTAGTCTTGTTCTTTCTGCTCAATATAAGCAACACTTTGACTAGTTGCTTTTATATTTCTTTCTGTTTTATGTTCCGGGAAGGAAAAGTCCAGCTGTACTTACTGAGAATGCTTAGCTGATCGACAAAATGAAGCACAAGAGTGAAGATTTGAAGGAGGACTCCAGAGAGGTTAAAAGGGTGGATAAAACTGTGAGTTATAGATATGCAGCAACTGGCCTTAACCTGAAACCCTGTGAGGATGAGTGGTGTGTGTAGAATCACATCAGTTCCAGAACATGGAGTTCAAATCCATGATGCTTCAAAGCAATGGTTTCTATTTCAATGCAAATTTGACAATGATAGATGTTAATCACACTCCTTAACAAAGAACAGAGGCATAAAAGTGAGCAGTGTGGCATACCAATCCCCACAGAATAGAAAAGAACTATATGCAGTAGATATTCTTAACTTCTCAGGAAACCAATCAGCACCTCTAAAATGTGGCTACATGGTAGCATACAATACTTAAGAGTTAGCAGAGTCTGCAGTTAAAACAAGAAGAACCCAGTTTTACAAGTATTCCAACAGAGATTTTTAAAACTGCAGGAGAAATAGAGCATTATTTGTCTTTGAACTGAGGTAGCCTTATTGATAAAAAAAGTGTCAAGAAAAGAAAATATTGGTTCTGAAAAGGAGGTTTTTTTTTTTCATTCACCACTGTTAAGGAGAAAAAATTTTGCTTTGACCCTGATTCTGAAAGGGTTTAATTTACTTGCCCGATTTCAGACATGAGTAGTCTCACTGACTTCAGACAGAGGATAGTCCTGCTGAGATCAATGGTGGTACTCCCATATATAACGTTAAGTACATGCATGCATCTTTTCAGCACCCAAATCTCAAATGCCTACCAGAGAAATAAATACACCTGGAAATAAATATCAAAGTGCAAAAAGAATTTTTTTCCCTGGCCTGAGATGAGTGTTCAGGAAATGGACACAAAGGCTCATATGTGATACATTTTATCACTTCTGAAATGTGTAAGTGAAATCACTTGTGGAAAGTGCAGGAAGATTACGGTGCAAGGTGTAGGGATTTTACAGCCTATGAGTCTGCCTCTCTCACCAATCACATGTTAGCTGGGATCATCAAAGTTTTCCCAAATGTCTCTGTGAGTGGGATTGTAGGTGAAGTTGAACATTTATAGGCTCAGAAATTTGTCCAAGGTTCTCATTTTATTTCAATATGAACTCATGTTACGTCTGTTGAAAATTCTACTGACAGTCGCATACATGTAATTTATGACATTTCCTATCAAGATGTTTAGCTGAATTAGAAACACTTGTGAAGAATCCCGTCTGCAGCCAGTTAAATAGCATTTTTGTAGCAGAGGTGAGGGCTGTTGACGCAACAAAGGAGAACTCATCTTACTTTTATTCCAATGGCTGTTGATCAAGCAATTGCACCATAAACTGCTTACGGCTGTGGCTTTTGTTACGGTGACAAAGAACGTGTTTAAGGGTAGACAGAAAGCTATGCTGTATTTTAGTTCACAATGACTGTGGAGTTTACACTGCAAACAGCCCAAAACATATTTCTGCAACTTCCAGACTTCTTGGTGAAGTGGTACTGATTTGTTCTCACTTTGTTGTTTCCTTTACTGAGCTGGTTACCTGTATGGCTCTCCTATTTTTTCAGCTTAACATCATTGAGGCCATGGTCTCCTAGCTCACAGTCTGTTTTAGGCATGTGAGCTATACTATTTAAATGGACAAAACTAAAGTTAAAGATGCTCATAGGTTTGAAGGGCATTATTATTTGCCTGGTGTGGGGAATGTAGTTGACAACAAAGCAGAGAAATTTAATTGCTAATATTTATTTATCTGAGCCTTTTGTTTTGGATCAGACAACTTATTTAGCTGTGCAGGCGAGAGATTTAACTCTCTGCTTTTGCGCAGTTTCTTGATAGTTTTGATCTGTATTTGTCTTCAGAGACAGGATAATTTCACAAGAGAATGTCAAGAACTGGCTTCCTTGTAAAGTCAAATCATTGTCTGCCTTCATGTTGTCCTTGCCTGGGCGCAGAAGCCGGGGTGTAGACACTCACATGGAAACATGGCTTTGTCCCTTCTATATTACCCGAGTGCACAATGGAATGCCAGCCAAATTTATTTCGTGTTTAACTGTCTAAAACATAGCTATCTGTTGCAATTTGGTAGTCCACTCTGCCTTCATGGTTAGCAGATAAGCAGCTCCAGAATTTGCCTGTGGCCAGATGAGGTTTACTGCCCTCTTGAGGTGTTTGTGTTTCACCTCCAAGAACAAAGGTAGCTTAAAAGACCTTGTGCCCTTGCGTAGGAAGTTTGTATTAACAACCAGCTGACATACCTTGTCACGCTAAGGAATACAGGCTGCAATCCTCTGAAGAAACCAACACCACTTTATGTGCAGACGTCTTGGAAGCTGTGGAAGAAACAGGCAAAATTAGTCTAAATCAGCTTGGATTATCTTGTTATGTTGTGGCCATATGGCATTTCCTATGTCATGATGCGTTGCTTCACGGTAGGACGCTGTAACTAAGTTTCCAAGAAATGATTCAATTAGCACAAAATCCGGATTCATTCTTACTAGAACACCATTGACCAGCACTGCCTCTGCAGATTTCAGGAGCCAAGCCTTCCGGAAAAGCCTGTCAAGTATAATAAGGTGGAGTAAATGGGCTCCTGGCCAAATTTGCTTGTAACATGGCTAATTTAATTTTTCCTCAAGCTGATAAGACTTGCTTTAGCCTGGCTCTTGCCTCATCCTCATCTGAGTTATTACCTGAGTACATTACTTTGAATACCTGCTGTTTGGTGTTGACTGGGTTTATTCCACCTGCGTTACAAAGCCAGCAGTTGGGCTGGATGAACTCAGGTCTTTGAAGGTCCACAACATTACAACCAAAAGTCTCAAAAGGATTTTGAAAATCATGTGACCACTGGAATGATAGTAGCTTATCTGAGGGGAAGTAAGTTGTCATGTTCTTCTGCAGAAGACTATTGTCTTCAGGACTTCTGCTCTTGATCTTTGGTTAAAGTGTTTATGTCAAAGTTCATTTACAGATGAAAAATGTCATACTTTGACTCATAAAAACCTTTATTGGAGTAATTTGTTTTACACTGTTTAGATACAGCCGTATGTGTCTGATCTTTGATATCAGGCAAGTTACACTCTATGCAGGAGATACATTTGTTGCTTATATTATTTTTCTATATGAGATATTAACACATTAAATTGGAGGGAAGAGATACATTTTTGGTGAACTAAAAAAAAAAAGCAACTGGTTAACCCCCCCATTAAGATCCTTAATTAGTACCACTTAGGTTTAAAAGAAAGGTACCTGGAGAAAAACATAGAGGAGAGATATTATGAGATAAAGATATCATGGGAACCTTACCCTAATCAAAATCTTCTGTGACTGCCTTATTAAGATACTTGCTTTAAGAACAAAACATATGGTAGATGCCTCAAGGACCGTGTAGCTTACCACCAACAGAAGTGTAAAATGCTCCCAGTTCCTTCAAGGATTTAAGTAATGCTTGCTTAGGGTGTTTCATTCACTAGCAAACATAGTGATTTGTGAAGCACGACTAATGTGTCCCTGGGAAGTTCCAGCATGAAATAAGACTAGGTGTGAAAGCCTGTCAGGGTCCAAAGAGACAGGATTTAAGGGGAAGCACTCCCTGAAAATGTGAGGATGAGTGTTACTAACTTAATCCATATGATAACTTCTCCCCCCAAACGTAGGACAGAATGTAGGGCAGAAATGCATGAGGCACACATTAGTCATTGTCTGCAGGTGATATTTCTTCCATGAATTTATCAGCAAGAGTTGCCATGTTGTGTTTAAACATTTGTACAACAGATTAGTGTGTAAAGATAAGTAAAGCAGCTACCCTATGTTTACTTGCAGATGTACATACACCTTAGCAAAATTTAAAATGCACTTATTTATTACAAATGTGTCTCTGCAGTCTTACACAATAATAGCAATAACTGAAATCTATGTGTCTGGGCAGATACAGAGGGGCAGGAAGCTAGTTTTCTGCCAGTGAAGCTGCTCTATGTATAAGTAGATGCATGACATAATTTTCTGCTCGTTTTCACTTTCTTTTGTCGCATGAGGATTGCCAGAACAGGATGCAATCTGCTCTGATTGTGCTTGGATAATCCTAGATTTTCTGTTATCAGCACAAAACCATAATACATGTAACACTTGCAACTTTATCTAATATGAAACTGTACAAGATATATCTGCACAAGCACAGAGAAAAGATAAAATTTCCATTCAGCAAACAGTCTAGGGAGACAGCTAGACCTGGGAAGAGCTGTGAAATCATCCAGTTAAACTCCAAGGCCTAATTTTGGTAGTGAAAGGCATATGAGATATAAGCTCACAGGACAAATGAATGAATATATTCTGTTTTTCTGGGACATAGTATGGGACCTGCTAGAGAAGCCTCTGGATTTTAAGGTTGCCACCACACCTTGGACAGAAGTACCTGAAAAAGGGATAGAAGAGTGCAAGAAGAAGTGTTAACTCTGCTGCACAGTCCTTATCTGTTCCTTGCTACATTTTTTATATCTGACGGGAAGGGAGATGACTGCTGGCCAAGTCTGATGTAGTCCTGTAAAGGCAGGTGTGGTTGGGGAAGGCAGGGCTGAGGAACATCACTGCACTGACTCAGTGCCCCTGAGGCACATGAAGTGATACTACTGCGCATATGAAGGAGAAGTGCTGTTACTCCAGCTAATGCAGCTTACTCAGGGCAAAGGCAGAAACCATTTCCGTTGAAGAATCACAGGTAGGCACTGGCAAGTCTTTATAGAAAGTGTGAAGTGACTTGTTCCTGTGTTCTAGCTAACATAGGCAGCTTGAATCCCAAAAAAAGACTCTAAATAAGTCACAAATGCAATAGACAAATAGCTCCTGGTTATAGCAAGCCAATGTCTTAGATAGTGTTAAGAGCTCAAACACATTTGGATTAGTGTTAGATGAACTTCCTGAAAGTACAAGCCAAGCATTTCAAAGTAAGTCGAACATCTTTCTGCTGCTGCTCTTCCTCTTACAACCTGCAAAAATCTAACACACTGTAGTTCTCTTAAAATACCAAAATTGAACTCAGCCACCTAGACCATGCCAGATCTTAGATCTCGCTATTGCCTCCCTGCCTGAAACTGGATATTTTTCTAATCCAAGCAAAAGACCATGTAAAAATCTTCCTGTGGATAGTAGAAGAAGGAACATCATCTTCACAGCCCCGTTTTCCAATTGTCCTCTGTGTGCTGTCTTCTTTCATATTGCCATTTTGTTTGTTTCAAACTAAAGAACAAATGAAACAAGCTATGCAGCACTGTATCAGCAATTTGCAGCTTCACAGATCTCAGTGCAAAGGATAGTATGAAATCAGCTATATTTAGGAATATGCCACATTGATTTTTTTTTTTGCTCTTGTAATGTGAAACAGAAACAGATACTACAACTGCTTCCTCATCCACTGATGTTTTCTTGTTTTATGTAGCTGAAATAATTTCTCCTGAAATGACATATTGAGCCACTATGCTGCATCAATGTGTAATCATACCACATTTTATAATTTTGTCGTTCAGCCTGGGCATATAGGTTCTGGATTAATATGAGAGAAAAGACGTAACATTTTTAT
>NW_008666049.1:17165-23146 GCF_000695815.1 Acanthisitta chloris
TTGAAAAGGGAGAAAGAAGGGTACATGTGGTCAGGTTACTTTGATATTTGACTTCACTTGAAAGGAACACATCTTGAAATTTTCTTCTGAACTGAAGAGCTGTAGCAGTGAATACCCTGCTTCTTTCAGGCAATCACAGGTTGATTACATTCCAGTGTGATATGGCAGACACACTGAAAATAATAGATATTATTTTTTAAAAACAAGAAGCTGTAATGAAATGGGACTATAATGGCCATGATATTTTGGAAGTGTTAAATACAGCAGAAACATGTCCCAGCGATTTGAAAATAAGTGTTTTTCCTGTGGGTCATACTTGAACTGATACCTCTCCATTGCACAGGTGAAAGGTGAAGGTGTCAGCTGTGATATTTGCTGATGCAGCTGCTTCTGATTTTTGAATGCACTTCTATTCTTCATCTTTGCTATGACTTGTGACAATGAACTCTATAGCGCAATTATGTGCTGGCTATAAAAATGCTTGACTTTGTTTACTCAAACCCTGGTTACTTGTTCCTGTGCTATGCAAAAAACCAAAAAGCCCGAAACCAAACCCAAAAAAAGCCAAACCAAAAAACCCTAAAAAATTGTTCCCCAATTATTTCTTCAAACCATTCCCAATATTTGTTATTCGACCAGAGCCATCTCCTCCCTTAAGCATTCCTTCCTTTTCACCAAAAAATCTGAGGAGATTTCATTTTTTTTTCAAATGGAAGCTGTCCCATGTCTTTGATCACATATGCTGGTGTTTTCAGGCTCTACATCTTGAGGCATGAACAGCCATTTAAACAACAGGACATCTTCCATCAGGGGCTTCTCTCTTCTCCTACAACAGGTGAATAATATCAAGTCACAACAAACTGCTAATAAGTTCCACCTTGGCTCTGACTGAGCACTGGTGGGTTTTTATTTCCTCCCATCTATATGCTGGACCAAACGAACAGTGTTTCTTGTGTGTGGTTAGTGTTGAAGGCCTCATTGTGTACACAGCCTTGAAAGATATAAGTAAGCACCTCATAAAATATTTTTCTGAAGACATTTATCAAGACAGACTTTGAGAAACTGTAAGGGAAAGGTAAGAAGAAGGTGGGGGAAGCACAACATGTGCTTTTCAGCTGCCACAAAACCCTGCAACAGCAGCCTTCATGTGAGCGGTGGCACTTTACACATTACAACAGGGAATCAAAAGATTTATACACAAGACTCCATATATACGACTCTCTATGGCATCATTTTGAAAGAGTAATTATTGGTTTGACATGAGGGAATTTTTTACACTAAATGCTGAAAGTTCTCTATGTACATATCAATAATCACCTGATGCTGCTTTTTCTTATTGCATGGCTTTCAATAATAAATAATCATAGTAATGACAGTTAGATTCTCCCTAACTATCCCATTTGTTTTCCAGTCTCCAGGGGCTGGTATTTATCACTTGATGTGAATGCTCCCTGCCCTGCTCCCTCTGCTTACACAAGCATATAGAAGAAGTGCAGACATATGGGAAATGCCTCACTTAATCTGATTATTACCTCCCTGAGCTGTGGTAATTGTAGTTCAGTTGTTGAGCAATTATTAAGCCAGAAGCCATAGGTCCCCTGTTAAACTTCTCCCTGGGATTTCCCATTTTCTAGCCCCAAAGGTAAAACGTGTTCAAAGCAATGCACTGACTGCAGAAAAGTTGTCAGGCAACACCTCTTAAATTCTTGTTGAAGTCAAAGAGTTGAAACACCCGTTGAGTTTGGACAGTACCACTTTGTAAACATGCTCTTTATACTTGAGTTTACATGGCAGCTTGGGCTAATAAGGGTCTTTCAGCACATGCAGAGTGGAAGGAAGTGGAGAAAGATGGCCACATAGAGACTAGGCAAGGACTAGACAAGCACAGTGAAAGAGAAAGGTCGGATTCTGGGAGGTGCTACAGCATAGCACCTGCAAAGCGTAGTATTTGTTCATGTCTGTTTTCTACAGAAGTGTTGCCTTATTCTGCTAATTTGAGGTACACACAACAGAATAATTTATCCTCTTTGCCTCCTCTCCCTGTAAAACTAATCTTATGGATTAACGACATGATTTGGGTTAAAAAAGTGATTGGGCTCAATCAGAGTTATTTTGTGAATTACTGATTCTCAGAAGGCTTTTTTGCCTAAAATTTTGCACTTTCTGCCTTTTTTTTCTTTCATCTTACTTTCCAAATTGTTCAAAAGAAAGTAATTCAGTAGTTCTAAAATACCACCTGAAAAATGAAGTGCAGAAGTACATGTATGCAAAGATTTAAGTTTGCCAGAAACTGACAATAGTAGGTGAAAGCCTGCCCAGCTTCCTGCAGCTGCTTCTGTGAAAGACATGGCTGGTAAAGCCAAGACTTACAGAGAAAATGACATGTGTCCCAGCTGTGACCACACTTTCACTGAATGAAGTTCTGGTCATGCAAGAGCCCTGTTGCTGTAGCTGCCATGCCCTCCCCCATCCATGCAGCCTGCAGTAAGGGTTATTTACAACCTCAGCAAGCAGAGAACAATGGGAAATCTTTTGACTTGCTTTCTCCCCATCCCATCCTCTGCTTATCACCTGATAATAGTTGTTAAAGCATTTTTCTTCTCCATGCTTTCTTCATCAAAATTAATTTACACTGTAAATCACTGGCTCACCTTGTTAAAAGCTGAGAGACAGCTTTCCTAGAAGCTCACTGGGACAAGCGTGAAGTATAATGGAACTATGACCTGTTACTAGCGATTTTTTCAGGCCAACAATCAATGTTAGAGAAAGATAATGATAGCACCAAATCTGAAGTGCCATTTACTGTGTACCAGATACAAATAAAATCAAATAGAAACTTTTCTTTTCACCGCCTTTTACTTCTATGTATCTTTCTCTCCTTGGATATTTTCTCATGATAAATATTTCCTTTCTTCTTTCTCTTTTTTTTTTTTTTTTTAAATCCTTGCATTTTTTTTTCATGCTTTCTGCAGTTCTCTCTGTATCTGTGCCTTTTTTGTAAAGTTACTCTTCTCTCCTGTTTCACAATTCTGTCAATATTTTGCCTAAAATTTTGCACTTTCTGCCTTTTTTTTCTTTCATCTTACTTTCCAAATTGTTCAAAAGAAAATAATTCAGTAGGAAGACTGGAGACTTCCCAGCACAAGCATAGTCTTCTTGTTCACTTGTGAGGGAAGGCCATATGAGGAGCATCTGAGGTTTCTTGGCTTTTCCAGCCTGGAGAAGAGAAGACTGAGGGGCGACCTCATTGTGATCTACAGCTTCCTCATGAGGGGAAGTGAAGGGGCAAGCACTGATTTCTTTTCTCTGGTGAGCAGTGGCAGGACCTGAGGGAATGGTATGGAGCTGTGTTGGGAGGACTTAGGCTGGATATCAGGAAATGGTTCTTCACCCAGAGTGTACTTGGGCACTGGAACAGGCCCCCAGGGAGTCGGTCACAGCACCAAGCCTGTGAGAATTCATGAAGTGTTTGGACAGTGCTTTCAGACACGTGGTGTGATTCTTGGGGCTGTCTTGTGCAGTGCCAGGAGTTGGACTCGATGATCCTTGTGGGTTCCTTTGAACTCAGTATATTCTATGATTCCATGAATCTATGATGCTATTACTTGCATCCTGGCAGAAATGTGCTGTGCATTCAGAGATGAGAAGTCTTCTGGTGCAGCTATTCTTAATTTTGCTCTTTTAAACCAGCTGGATGGTGTTGGCACCAATCTATGATTTGGTTCAAGGTGTTTATTCTGCCTTCCAAATTTGGGGAGGGAGCTAATGAGCCAAGCAATAGTGAGATCTCTAGCTTAGGCTGCAGAAGTCCTGTGGTCCTCTAGGTTTTGTTAATTATCCCATGATCCCACAGGTAAAATTGCCCCAGTGGGTAGAGGCCAGCAGCATTCTTTGCATAAGCCATTACACTCTTGATTGGACAGCTAGTGAGTGAGTTATGAGCTGGCCAGAGCAAGTGCTTTTCAGGACAAGATGCTGAACACAACAGTCTCAGCAGATCGTTTTGGATATATGCTGACATAGCTGAGTTCAGATGATCCAGGAGTCAGTGCTGTGCAAGCCTTTTTAAACAAGGCTGTAACCCAAGAGCACATGCTTGGATGTGAATTTGAACCAAAGATTTGAGCCTTGCTGTGTTCCCCTGCTGACTAAGTTATGTAGCAGCTTGCAGGTAACAGAGAAACTGTTTCTTTTTTCCAGCTGGATCAGTGGTAACCATACTTCAAAATGGCAATGAATCTCTCCAGCCATATACGTGTCCTTTCAGACTACTGAGTTGGTTCAGTATTTTGTTGTCCTAAACTAGGACTACTTTGTTTTCACTAAAAACAAAGTACCTTGAATCTCAGACAGCTTCACTTTGTCCTCAAGATCACAATAATGAGCGTATTCCTAAACCCATTGCCTCAATCCTGCAACATCCATTCTCCTGTACTTAAGAAAATGTACCGTGATATGCAAACAAACAAGAACTTTATAAACAAACATTCTTTTTGCCTTAAGTTCTGGGAAATTCACAAAAGCTGTGAAGCAGAACCTTGATGCCATCACCAACAATACACACATGGTTTTCTAAGACTGCTTTCCAAGAAGAGATCGTAATAGAAAAGATCATTCGGCTCCCAGTTTGTAGGTGATGGTACTTTGTTTCTGCTCCCATCTCATAACAATGTTAAGGCCAGGTGAGATGAAAATCATCTATAGGAGAGAAGGTACTTTCCTCTTCTCAGCTGGACCACCTCAGTTACTCTATAATGAAAATAATCTTGTCAATGATCATGAAAATAACTCTTTGCCATGAAAATTTGTCTGTTTTGGCCTGTCTGGCACAGGTAAAGTGCATGCCCTTTCTGAGGGCTTACCTGCAATAGCCCTGAGATTTGCAGAATGCACCCACTGGAGCGAAACTTGCGGATTTGTTGATATGATTCTCTAGAGAGGGGTGAATGCTGCTGTGACTTGCATTCTTTGCCACAGTGATTTTAGCTGCACCAAGACATGCACAGAGAAAGAATTGACAGTGGGCTAAATATTGTAATTGCTTGTTTAAGAGAAGTTTTGCATTGAAAGCAATGTGAAAACGTTTCTTGAGTAGATCCAAGTGTAGTGGTTTGATGTCCCACACTCCTGCTCCAGCAGAAGAAATCATGAGCAGTCCTTACACTTGTGTATCTGTGATTGAAACTGCAAGAGCAAATGGGAAAGATGTATTCAAGTCTTCGCTAATACAGAAAAGGACTAGGGAATTCCCAATGATTTGCTGTATTTTCTGAATTGACTTGTATACTCTGATAAACAGTTTTAGACCATCTTTTAAGATCAAAGTTTTTGCTATTGCTGGAGAAAGACCTCCTGAACCTCATATGGTCTGCTGCTAGGCTGGAATCTACTACACAACAGCTCCTTCGTTTTTACCAGATTATTCTGTAGGAGGAAGGTTGCACTTGAAGGTATTTGAATGCATTTTTTCTACTGTTAAACAGAGTTCTGGGTGTAACAAAGGAGCCCCATTTACATTATTTGTTTTTTTTCTCATTTCTATATATACAGTACCCACAGTGAAGTTTTTCCTTTTGCAAATTGGAGGCTCAGACTAATGTATTTTATAACCTGATTTTTTTTCCTCCCTGAAGATTTAGTCTTTCATTAAAAAATCCCAACATTTTGGCATTTAGCTATATTTCTTTTGTAAACCTTTAGAGCAGCAGCTGAGCTTACTGCCAGCATGACACAATGCAAACACATATTGTTCCCTAGTAAAAGAGAGGAAGATTGAAAAAGTGTGAGAAGGAAAGGGAGAGGCCAGGACCTCTTCTCTCTGGTCAGTCACAGACCATCCTAGGACTCCTTCTGAGCCCTGTAGGGGGCTGGCAGGAAAGAATTTGTAGCCACAGGGACGTATTATCCAGAACCAAGGGTTGAACCTAATTGTAAGCAGATTTTGCCCGCCTTTTTTGGCTGAATGATGGCCCACTGGCATG
>NW_008666049.1:23192-32880 GCF_000695815.1 Acanthisitta chloris
AAGGATAAATGTCTAGAGTGATAGGAAACTCTTTAGTGCAGATGGTACAGAGCTGCCTCATAAAATGACTCACTGTGAATCCTCACAGAAATCTTAGCTATAAAAATGATAATGGAAAAAGCACAAGAGAATGCAAAATGCCTTAAGAATGATTTGTTCCATCTCATGTCTTCCATTTGTTTTATAAAAAACTGCATATGCTACAACAATGTCTAGAGTGATAGGAAACTCTTTAGTGCAGATGGTACAGAGCTGCCTCATAAAATGACTCACTGTGAATCCTCACAGAAATCTTAGCTATAAAAATGATAATGGAAAAAGCACAAGAGAATGCAAAATGCCTTAAGAATGATTTGTTCCATCTCATGTCTTCCATTTGTTTTATAAAAAACTGCATATGCTACAACCAAATTGACAACTTCTTCCCCTTCATTGCTTTTGACTGGACAGGCAAAATCAATATGACAAGGTACTGGAATTGTGGAAGTGGAGGGAGCTCTTGGAGATGCCAAAGTGACAGCTTACAGTGATCTGGCCACTCCTTAGGGAAGAGAACTGACTTCTTGGGAAATGTTGTGTGCACACGAGCTCTTTTCTCCCCTCTTCAGTCCACTAGTCCTTCCACTAGTAGGAGGAAACACTTAATTAGTTAAAAAAGATACCTGCAGTTTTTTCTCCAAGAAAACCACCGCATTTTATTTCAGAAATAGACCCTGAACCTCTATGTGTGGAAGTTTTCCTATAATCCCTGAAGTGATTAAGAACATGCATTTTGTAAGACTTTGCTATTGAAGTCATATTTTCAATTCTTTCCTTCTTTCCTTTGAATTCTAACACATTTTCACTTGCTTTTTAGTATAATTTGTTGAGGGGTTTATCCCTGATTTAAAACAACATCTCTGCAGCATTCCAGAATTGCCCGTGACTTGCATTCAATTTACTGTGTTCAGTAGGGGCAGCCGGTAATGCAAGACCACAAGAACACAAGAGTCTGACAAGAGGGAAGTGTTGAGTGTGGTTTTACCCTTTCTCCTCTCTCCATCATGGGAGATGATATTAGAACAGTAAGTAAAAACATACGAATAATTCTGAAAGACAAGGTGCTATCTGCTTGTAGGTGTTGTGTGCTATTGTGATGGTGATACAGAGCACCTTGTATTCTTACTCCATGGTTGCTATGTCAAGATTTTAATGTGGTTTAGCAACAAAACCTCTAACCTCTCCCATTAGCTTAGATTCATGGAGCAGTTCCTATGAGAACAAACCAGAATTTTCTGTAAGAAAGAAATTCCAAAGTTCAGCTCCATGAGCTGAACAAACTCTCTCCAGTGTCTTATGGGGGAAGCAGAGTCAGGCCAAATGTCTGGTCCTCTGGGCAGATGCAAACCATACAAATACTTAGGACATTTGGTCCAAAAAATCACAACAAATCTACTCAAACCAGGACGGCTCAGTCCTGGATAGAGCATGAGTGAAGGGGTTTTGTCATAAACAGTCCTCTTGACAGGTATCCACACCTGTTGCACTGCTTCTCTTGCTCAGACTTACCTCTCTTGCCCTCTCTCAGCTGACTCTATGCAACAGAGGTGTAATTGAATTGTCTTTCAAGGACCATTGAACAACACTTCTTTACACTTCAGCTAACTCATGCTGCATACATGTCAGGCTCAAGACAAAAAAAGCTATCTCCTCAAAGCAAAGGATCATTCTCAAGAATGATCTAACTGTGCATGCATCCTCCTAGACCAACCAGATGTTCCCAGACATTTCATTCTGGATTCTAGTTCCAGAGCATCTGTGAAGAGCTTCCTGTAGACCTGTTTCCAGCTGGCCATTGGGTAAGGCACTGCTGTCACTCCATGCAGACAGGCAGAAATGGAGAAGAATGAGTACCTATGACTTTTCTTGACTCATGATACCACTGAGCTATTTGCTTGCCATCTGATGCATATACTGAATTTGTACCAGCTCAAGTGCCATAGGATTCTTTTGGGATGGGACAGCAAAAATACTGAGATCTAAGCAAAGTAATAACGATCCTATTTGTTCTGTAAGACTTATACTGTGACACAATGACAGGTTTCAGATTGAGCCCCACCTGCCTGTAGTGAAGCAAATGAGACAAGGGGCAGGTCCTTTGGAAAAGGGAACCCAAGCATAGTATGCTGTGGGGAAACAGGGTGATGTACGCAAAGGACTCAGCTGTAACAGCAGGAGTTTGAAGAAAGTTATCTCACAGTGGTAATATTATGTTCATTTTAGAACTCTCTGGAGAAATACTAGTCTGGTATATCCAGACTTATACTTCATATTGACTTTTGAAGATGTGATTTTTTTTGGGTACAGTCATCCTTGTAATAGAGCAGAACTGTTGCAGAGTAGTACAAAGGGAAAGCCATGAGTTTCTGTTTTGAAGATGCAGATTTTTTTCCCCACCACAGCACTGATTTTTAAGCACATCTTTGACTTTCTATTTGATATTTCCACTAAAAATTTAGATGAGCTTCCCTCAAATTTCAGACTGAGACACTGCAGCCATAAGACTCACACTAAAGGAGACATCATTTATTTGTAAAATCAAAATGAGTTCTGTGCTTGTACTTGATATGCAGTACATGTGCTACTCTGCATTTGCACCACACTGTGTAACACTTTATATGCAGTCTGTAAAAGGTTGACTCAGAGTGGTTATGGGGAGAAAAGTCAGAAACACAATCCTGAATCTTTCTTTGCCATGCTATAAAATAAACTATTTTCTCTCTGTATAAACAATTTCATTGTAGAACCAAGCCCCAGGAATGTGGACCTGTGATGAAAATATATAATTCAATTTGAAGCTGAATATTTGGTGATAAAAGTACTCCCAGGAATAATATTTAAAGAAGGGTTACATTCTTCCATACTTTAGTTGCTTGCTTTCTTCTGGCAAAGTAAATAAACACACTTGTACATTTAGCTCACTATATCAGAAACTACATTGATGAGTTTTCCTAAGTATTTCTTTATATATGGACATATAGTCGCACAATTTAAAATATCATAAGGTTAGTTGTAATTTTGCTTGAGATTTGTTAAACCCCAAGTTCACTAACTTTCAGTGTGAAAACAAACACAGAATATGTGACATCTTAATTAGATTTCTTAATTAGATGATATTTTTCAGCATCCTGCCAGCATTCAAATCTCATTTATATGTATGGCTTTATATGATATTAGAGTACCTTGGCAATAACAAGTTTGCAACTAAATTTTGCAATAAACTTTTTATACTGTCTTGCAAACATCTTAATTTTTAAGAAAAGTTCTATATAAGCAATGAACACTCTGTGTTCCATCCTTCTGACTGCTTAAATCTGTGATCTTTAAAGGCTTTAGTGAAAGAAAAGTTGGGTTTTTTCCCTCTTCAGCCAATCAAAAATCCACAAAAGAAGCTAATTTATTTTATTTTCTACAGAAATGTCTCATAACCTGCATTTTGCTGGGTGAACAAAAACCACTGAACAAATTACAGTGAATTTCCTGCATGCAGTCCATCTAAGGAAATCAGTGTGAGTAATGGTGCAGAGCTGTGCTCTTTAATGTGCTTCATTTCAAGTCCAGACTTTGTTTCATTTGACATGGATGCAAGCTGCAAAGTTTGGATTCAGGTTTTTTAATGAGCATTTTGAAAGTTCAGAAGTGTGTATAAATAAGTTGTTGGGTTTTTTTCCTCAGACTGTACATGGAAAGGCTCCTGCTGTGAGGTTTGGATCAAATCTGGAGTTTTGCTTTAGTTCTATTTTTGTTTCTAATGTACTAAGTTCACAGCATTCGCAGTCTACCATAAACCCCCTCTGTTAAACATGCACGTTGTTAAAACATGCAGAAGACCTGGCTCAAATCGTGCATAACCTAATGGAATCCAGCAGAACTGTGGGCTGAAAGGAACCCCTAGCTGCAGCGGATGAACACCTGAACTGGCTATGTTGCCGATTTTAGAAGCTCTCTATACACAGACTCAGTCTGGTTTAGAAAGGACACATTGTTTGTTCTGTGCAGGGTGCAAGGCCGAGCTTTCCACAAATCAAGTACACCCAAGGATAAACTGTTACATCTTTTATACAGAAAAAGTTACATGAACCCACCTATCATACGTATTCTCCACCTTCCTAACGTATATTTATTTAGGAGATGTAATCCTACACAATACTTCAAACACAAAGTTCTTTCTTAAGTAATTTTTGCTGTAGAAGTTTTCTGATGTCATCAGTTATGTGTACTAAAGGTGAGAAAATTCAGCCTGGGGACAGATAATTTTTATTGAAGGCATCAGATGGAAGTGGTAAAATAAATGGTATTTTTATAGGAACCATGTTGGAGAATTGCTTGCACACTCAGGGCCCTAGCTCAGGTAAGAGCAGATCTGAAATGCCTCTGCTGGTCCAGTCTCAGGCACTGATCATCTCTTGAAAGGATTGGTGTTTCTGGCCATGTTGCTTATGAAGCAACTGTACTTTCATAACTGAAAACAAGGCTTACTCCTGAATTATCAATAAAATATGGCTAGCTTTTCCAGCTGCTTTGTGTGCTCCATCTGGTGACACTACGACTAGAGTCAGGAAGTGTTTGCCACAACTTCTCCCTGAGGTAACTGAAGTGCATTTTCTGACCACTTCCATATGGAGTCTTGAACTCCTTGCTCTCAACAGACCTCTCCATGCAAGCATTGTTGCCCCATTTTGCAAGTAGCTTCTTTCCATTTATCCCCTGTAACTCCCTAATTCCACTACCCTCCTTTTGCACACAAGGAGGTGAGGACAGGGAAAGATACATGAGACAGCAGAGCGTTTTGGGGAAATCTGTGGCTTGACTGGGAGTCCTCTCCCTCATGTGCCACTGCTTCATTTTGGAAGCTGGGATGCCTTTAACAACGACAGCATTAACTGATGAATACCTCGCATAGACCATGACTAGTTTATTTTGATTCCCTGGGAGAAGTTATACTGAAAACCGTATCTGCCAAGACTGGCATCCTTATGTATGTCATGCTGATAAGGCATTGTATGAGCTACCATTAATACACCACACTGAGAAGAGCTTTATGTGCCAACTACGCCAGCTATTGAGAAAAGTCAGAAAAAAAAATCTTTTTCACATCCCGCCCCCATGCCATAAGATCAACCCTTTTATGTCTGTATAAACAATTTCATTTTAGAACCAAGCCCCAGGAATGTCGACCTGTGATGAAAATATATAATTCAATTTGAGGCTGAACACTTGGTGATAAAAGTATTCCCAGGAATAATATTTAAAGAAGGATTACATTCTTCTATACATCTAGTTGCTTTCTTCCTCGGGCATAACACAGGCTCTGTGTACATTTCACCCCAAACACCTCAGCTGATACTTGGTGAAGCTTCTAAAATGGCTACCACATTCTTGCCTTTACATAAAATAAATGTGATGTGTGTGCTTTAAGATTTGTAGCCTCCTCTGTCATGCGGGATCCAGAAGACTGTGGGCTTTGACAGGGTGGTAGATCTAAACTAACTTGGGAGACAGCTGTTGACAACTGTGAAGTCTATTTCGTCTGAACAGAAATGCTGAGAAATATCTTTGATTTCCTTTGTGGAAATAAGTAAAGAATCTCACCCATGCCACAAATACTTTTAAACCACTAAGATTCATGTGAACAACAGTTGGAGATTATTATGTCTGAACTATGCATTGTCAAGGAGACTACTGAAGGTATCAGTAGCCCATGCATTGTGCAGGTCTTTGGGTGGGAGGAATGGAAGGGACTCTGCATTTGCCCTTATCATAGGTCAGTGACCCTCTGTGGTGGTAGTGGACACAGAAAAGGGGCCTGGATCTTGAATCTTCAATGATCCCAGAGTCAGCCTACACTCACCAGCACTTCAGTGAGGGGAAGGTGCCTCAGAGCTGTGACAGCCCTGGCAAACCAGAGCAGTCCAAAGGTCCTCCAGTCTGCAGGGGAGCTAGCCTGGACCCACCCATGCCTTCAGCATAGTGGAAGACTGTGGGGAGGCTTGCACCCTCTCCTCTCCTGAACTGCACCCTAGGCAACTTGGCAGAGGCTGAAAATCTGGGGAAACTTACTCAGCAAAATCCCTTCATGAAGTAGCCTTGCGCATGTTTATAAATCTACCCAGGGCTTATGGAAAAGTCATTCTGATCTGTGTGTCTCTTCTGCCTCCCTATTGTGATGACTGCAAAAAGTAATTCTAAGAAACTGATATGCTCACTTTTAGTAAAAGGCACATTTTTGCAATACTACCAGAAAGCTAAACTGGGACTCTTATGATATTTGGAGCTTCCTGGCATGGAGTCTTTTTGTCATAAAATATCATCCCAAAACTTAAGTGAACCTCTGAGATTTTTAAGTTGTAACCATAGCAAACATAACTTACAGAAGGGAAAATGTGCTCTGTCAGTGTGATTTCAGATCTAAGTGGTGCAATCTATTTCTTCTAGATACAAAGTTCTTTTTGGTCTCCAAACACACCTGGCATTATCAAAGAATTCCAGTGGAATATTTTCAGTTATGAAAGAAAAAGAAGTTTGATACATGACTACTAAAAGGATGATCAAAAATACCGTGGCATAATGACCTTCAAACAAAGTGTCAGTCTAATAAACACTCAGAACAGCTGCAATATCAACCTTTTTTCCTGGGATCCTGAGGTACTGCAAAAGCCTTCAGGAGCGAGAGGTATTTGCTTTTCAGCCCAGCTTGAATTATTTCTATATTAAGTTTTATTGTATCTGTATGTGGCTATTTTATGGCACTTTAATATTTATGATGTATTTATCATCATTCCTACATTTCCTCTGCAGCTCTACTGAAGTGGGACTACTTAAAAATTGTGGAACTATTTGTTATTGTGCCTTTAATTTACAGTCAATCCATATTTTACATTTGAAGAGTTTGGCAGTGTGACTGACATTAATTAAGTCTCCCTATGTCCATCTGAATTCATAGTCTCGTATAAACTGCATTTTAAGTAGGGGTAAACTGAGTCCAGGAGCAGCCTGGGCCACAAAGCAAGTTTACAACAGAACCTGGGAAGAAACCTGCTAATGGGAGATCCCTGTTGCCAATGCCAAGCTGTAAAGTATGTCACTAAGCAGATCAAAGGCCTTGCTCCATTGCTTAAATAGCTGCCACACAGAATTAGAGGTATAATAGTAAAACCCAGACACTTCCTGGTGATGAGTGTTGACTGGCAGCGAAGTGAGACAGAGTTTAGTTTAGTCCCAGAATCACAGCCAGCCTAAATGAGAAGGCAGCATTGGGCTTGTATGAGGGAGGAGTTTAGGTGCAGTGCACAGCAGCTCTAGTGTTCCCTCAACCGCTGACCTGTGTATCTCAGCATAGGCTTGGCATCCATACTTGCTCATGGGAAGATATCCATGCCATGAGTCCTTGTCTTGGAGAGGCACCTGGCCAGAGTCCTTCACATGCGTATCATTTGCCATCTTCTTTTCTGTTCACTAACTCTGACCCTTCCTGGAGATTTCTGTTGCCCTCTAATTTCAGTTCAAACATGTGTTGCTGAATCAGGTACCAACAGAAATTTGCTCCTTTCCTTCTGTCCTACTAATTCTCCATCTCCTTTTAATAGAAGTAACTCATACTAAAACCACAAAATCACAGGAAAATCCAGATGGGAAGGGATCTCAGGAGGTCACCTAGTTCAACCTCTGCCTATGGTCTTCTTGAGTCTCTTGTGTTCAATTAATAGAGCTAAACCATGGCTCAGTTTGCAGATGCTAAAATAACAGAGTATTAAGGAGCACTGAAGAAACAACAGCGACTTGACACCACCTCAGCTTGCTAACACACTATGCTGGTTTGAGCTGAGGTAGTTTTCTTCACAGTGACTAGTATAGATCTATGATTTGAATTTGTGCTGAACATAGGGTTGATGATATAGAGATGTTATTGCTGAGCAGAGCTTACATAGAGCCAAGGCCTTTCCTGCTTCTCATTGTCACGTTGGTGAGGAGACTGGGGATGCATGGGAGCTTGGGAGGTGACCCAAACTGACCAAAGGGAAATTCCAAACTATAGGATATCATGCCGAGTATATAAAGTGGGGAGAAGAAGGAGAAAGAGGGGGACATTTGGAGTGTTGGCATTTGTCTTTCCAAGTCACCATTACATGTGATGGGGCCCTGCTTCCCTGGAGATGGCTAAACACTTCCTGCCCATGGGAAGCAATGAATTAATTCCTTGTTTTGCATTGCTTGTGTGTGTGTCTTTTTCTTGGGTGATGTTCGCTTGCGTTAAAGAGCTGCTTTTTTCCCTGCAATGGTTATGCTACACAGATGAGTGGTTCTCTGTGGCACCTGTATGTAGTGCTTGAGTGTTATTTTCATATCTGAGGGAAAATTTGCCTCCTTGTTGATGAGCCAAACTGATAAACCAAAGGAGTGCTTTATGATCAGATATATATAAAGGCCATTAAGTTTTTAAGCTGGTTCTAAGACTTCTCTGTGACACTTATAAGTATATTTGAATTATCTTCCTCCTAACCTTCTCTTTTTTTTCCCGAACTATCCCAAATCATACTAACACACAGGTCCTAAACTAAGCTGTGCTCCAAGTTCAGATTCCTTGAGTTTGCTCTTTTTCAGACTGTCAGCAGTTTTTAGGCTATGGCATCGTAAACAAAGCTGTTCTTAGAAATATAATGGCTTGATAAAAGCATATAGTTTCAAAGCCACTCAACAAAATATTCATCAGATGGGATCTCTTGCTATTGCTCCCCACATGTAGTCAATATATCACTTTAACTACAGTGCATTTACCCTCTGTTTGTCATCCCTTCTGAAGCCATGTGGAATACTCATCTTCTCTAATCCTTGTCTATAGTATTTCCAAAGTACTTTACAAGCTTGGAGTTTAATGGACTTTAATGCCTTGCAGCAGCTGAGCTGGTAGCATATATGATACCTTAAATGTAACAATCAAAGGAGCATGCAAGATTTTGGTATTTCCGCTGACTTGCAGATGTGCAGTATCCAGGTCCAAAAACTGTAATGTCAAGTTTAGACTAAGAGTGTTTAAAACAAAATAATGTCTCACTACTCTGTGTCAACACTCCTATAATGTGAGAGTATATTCTCTGATAGAGAGAGCACCAGTATTAAATATCCGTTATCTGAGCCCTACAGTAATTTCTTTTTGTATGTGTGTCCATGAATAACCTTGCTCAAGATTTATGTAACAGAGTGTATTGTTTTATTAATCCAGAGCATGTGGTATTCTCCAGGTGCTAAGCTTTGATCTCCGTGCCCTTCTATGTATTAAGTTTTCTGGTTCTCATTGACACTGATGCTCTTGATTTAAGGTAATCCTCTTCTTGTCGGGGACAGGAAAAATGCAAGTGAACTCTGCAGTGAACCTGGAATATTTTTCCTTTCTTTCGTCTCAGTGTTGATTGAATCTCCACTAAATTCAGTTCAGCAGAATCCAGCCACTGCTTTTAGGAGTAAAAGTATATCTTTCTGCAACATTTTATGGCATGGAATGTCGTTTATAGCACATTATATTACAGTTTGAAATGCTAGCATTCACTAACAAGAGGAGCTGTGGGTTTGTATTAAAACAACTGAGCAGTGTAAAAAAACCCCAGAAATCCAAGAAGGCAGTTTTCCACGTCCTGTGGCTGGTAACAGGGGG
>NW_008666049.1:32904-39210 GCF_000695815.1 Acanthisitta chloris
GAAGGCATGGGACAGGGGAAAGGAGAATGGGACAGTGAAAAAAACTGCTGGAGCAAGGCTGCTTCTAAACGTCTGCTGGCACATAGGCTGCAGATAAGAAAACAGGCTGACGGTGCTACCTAGTTAACTTCTGAGGCATCATCTGAGGACCAGCTGCTTCTACTCATGGTTTCTGTTGCAGCTGGCACTGACACCCCATCTCTCACCTCTTTTCTTCTCCACCACTTTCTTCTTTCTCCACTACTTTTCTTACCTGCCTTGACAGTCTATTCATAGGCATAAACTGACTTGAGGCAGCTTGATGCTGTGAATGGGAACAGATGGGCTGGGGTTGGTGGAGTGGGCTGGCACAGGTCATATCAAGTGTGGATCCAGCTCCCCACTCTCCCTCAGCCCACATGCATGCCTGACATGATGCCAGAGAAGTTTGAAACACTCCGAAAACATGGGCTTGTCTCCAGGGCCTGTGGGGTGATCAAGGAAGAACACTCTGTGCTCTGAAATCAGGGATTGCCAGGTGGGTGGGTTCATTCACTAGAACATCTACATCACTTGAGCTGTCACTGGGAATAAAACATGGATTCAGTGTAGAAGTCCAGGGCAGCAGAGCCCGAAAGTATCATCCCGTTCACTCCCATCTTCCAGCACTGCATTATTACGCCAGCAGATTGATGTCTACTCTGTCCTTAGTGAGGTCCCCTGTGGAGCTCAATGTAGCTTAAGACTGGTACTACTGTGTCTTCTTGGTCTTCCGTTCTCCAATCTTAACAATAAAGTACTTCAGGTTTTCCCTGAAGATTGTATTTTTCTAGTCATTCTCATGACTTCTTGAAGCAGGGCCCAACTTTTCTTGCTCTGTAGACTTATCAGAGCCAAGTGGAATAGAAGAATTCATTTATTCAACCAGTAGATTACACCCTTGCTTAGCCATCTTGTTAGGGCAAATGGATTTTTTTTCCCACAGCAGCTAGCTCTTTTTGACACCTGCACTGCTTGTGCACTGGTACGACCTTCAGCCCTTTTTCTGTCTCTGCGAGGGCCTGCTCATCACCTTTTGATGCAGATGATTATTGTTCCCAAGAAGCCTTGCATCTCTCCTGGTTGAACTGTATTTTACATATTTCAGACCTGTTGTCCAGCTTGCCAAGATCACTCTCATCTTGTTCTTTGGCAGCCTGTCTTGCTCAACTTTCCATTGCTTATGAATTTAATGATAATGCTGCCTGCCACAAATAGTGAAAGTATTGAGTAATACCAGACCTGATGCAGTTGCTGCAGGTATGTTACATGTGAGAGAAGGACTGCTGGCATCTCACTCATTCAATGAAAAGATTTCTAACCGGTCATGCATCCTTTTCACATTGATCACTGTATTAAGAAGGTTTAGTCAGTTTTGATTCTCCATGTAGAAAAGAAAACACCAAAATATGAGTGAGAAAAAAAGAGTAATATCTTTATGCTGCACTCCAAACTTTCAGATAATGATTGCTCTAAACAACGCAGATCTTGTAAACTTCTGGTTTTTATTTCCTGGAATATAAAAGGAATTCAGTTCCACAGAGCAAGTCAAACATCTGCATATTTACCTGAATTTGTGTTCTGATTTACTTGTTGTTTATGGATCAATAATAGAGATTGCTGAGCCTTAAGACAGGCTCTGGTATAGTCCACTGAAGTGTTTTTGGACTGTTGCATAGCTTTCCTCCCTCAGTATACACTGGTCTGATACACGTGGCTAAGGAAAATCAAATCTCACAGAAACATTTACTGACTAGGTGAATGTAATGGAAAATAATGGAGTATATAATGAAATACTAGTACTAGATTATAATTTTTTGTCGAAATAAATGTATAGAAAATTCATAAAAGTCTATGCTGCTTTTCTATTTGCTTGGGGTTTTTTACATGCTGAAAGAAATAGGATCTTAAGACAGATTTATTTTCAATTTTTTTCTGGTTTTCACTTATAAAAGCATAATAATGTAATATCTTTGCATTTTTGTTGAAAAGAAGTTCTTCTTACTTCTTAATACAGGTGCTTGAAAATGAAGTTTTAGAGGTGACGACTCAAGCAGATCTCTGACACATTGAGAAGAGTGAATCTTACACTTTACAGTGAAGTACCTGATACTGGCCCTCATCAGAGAGAGGACATAGGGTTAGGTGGCCAGTGGGTTTGCAGATCCTTATTGCCCACCTAATATCAAGAAGAGTTTGGAGGGGTATTTACCACAGCTATTGCTCTGAAAGGGGCTGTCAAATCTAGCAGTACACAGCTTTGATTCTGCCCAATACTTTTAACATAACACTTTCTATTTTCTGGTCCTCAGCCTTTTTTGAAGGCTGTACTGTCCCAATAGAAGTTTCCTTCCACTGCTGGAAAACTACGCACAGATGGCCCCACTGCCGCGGTAGCTGTGTATTGTCACACTCTGCAGGGTATTAATGATGGTATTTTCTGGTATTCACACGGCACTTGAGCGAAGCTGGGAAGTGGGGGAATTTGGTCCCCATGCTGTAATCAGTGGCAGTGGATAGGGGAAAGGGGGAATTTGGCGAGCCCTTGTCCAGGCATCTGCTAATGTCACTGGTTTCAGGCAGGCATCCTGGGGTATTCACCACCTTCCAAAAGAGTCACTGAAAGCATCAGCACCTAGGATGATTCACCTTGCAAAGGTGTATTTTTTTTCATTGACTACCACAGGAGCTCTCTGGACCGGAGTGTTGATACCCTTATTGGTCTGTTAGCTTGAACATGTCTTACACACTTTTCTGAATTGTTAAGAATTCAGTGTCATGATTGGCTACTCTGCAGATGTGCTTCCTGCCCCAGGCCAAATCTTTTGCCCTGATGCTCCACCAGCTACCAGCCCCATGCTGTGAAAGTGCAGCCTAGAATTAGTGGGAACAGAAATCTTCAAGCACTTCCCAGTGTTCGCAAAGGACAGTTTCTTTGTGTCTCCCATTTCTTGACACTTCTGTTCATGCGGTGAGTGGTGCCCTAAGCAGAGAGGTTTTAGCTGCACTCTGAAATGTAGCTCCTGCCAGTGGAGATGGGAGTAAAAAAATTTAATCTGATGAGTCTGGAGGCAGCTAAGATAATTTATGAACAGAGCAGAGGATACATAGCTTCAAAAATGTTGTTAGTTTGTGTAAGATGCAAGGAGGACAGCGTAATGGAGTGTGTATACATGGAAATAGTACAAATATTTTGCCAGAGTCCTTAGGGTATTGGGAAAACATTTCCGTTATACTAGTTGAATTGTCATGAGGGATTTTCAAGGGTCAAGTTCCATATTGCAAGGAGGATATGAAGCTTTTAGGCCATTTATTGCATGGACATGTGAAGCAAAGATTGTGCATGCTTGGAGGTTGTAAAAACAATTGGCTCTTTTATGTTTGAAAAGAGGCTTTGTGTCATGGGCTGTATTGCATCACTGAATCTTAATCTCTTGAAAGGCATGATTGAGAAGACGGCGCTGTGCATGCTGAAGGAGTATGGCAGGCTCATTAGGGGGTCTACAATGAACCCTCACAACAAGTGGCATAGTAGAAGCTGCACATCACATGATTTGTGCAGATTGCAAAATATGAAGCTCAGCAGTGAATATGATACACGTTTTGAAAGGGGCCCAGTAAACTGAAAAAAAAAATATTAAATTCCTAGGGATCCTTGCCTCATGATATGACCACAGGGAGTTTTGAAGGGAAAATGCTTTGTATCCATGGCATATTCTTGTAATACTTTTCCATTATTGTCTAAACTTGAAGTCACTTTACCATTGTTGTGAGGAAGTAGAACACGACATGTTCTTCCCCTGGTTCAGGTGCAGGTTGGGAGGGGCCCTCTGGAGACTTAGGAGAACCTAGACAAGCTTTTAGTCACTGGAAAACTTTAAGCATTTGTTGTGTGGGGATTGTTGGTCCAGGCATTTGAACATGACAATGCAGAAAGTCACAACCCAGATATTTCCTTTTTTTAAAGGTCCAGCTTTCCATGAGCTGCTACCAAGGTCCTTCCCTTTATCACTATGTTATCACTATATCCTTGTGGATGTCTCAAAAGAGATTTTATTTTCAGAACTTTTTCTATTTCATCTTTAAGTTGAAATCTCGTGCACATTTGGTGTTCTGTCTAGGTTAATGTTTTATTTTCTACCCATTACAGCTTAGTAATATAATACATTACATGACCTAAAGCTTCCTTTATATATATAAACCAGCAAATTATTATTTTATTTTACAGCCACCCCATCTACATATGAAAATCATCTGGGAAAGTGTTTTCTAATGGTTGATATGATAGACAAAAATATATTTCTTTATATTTTATGCTTAATAGGAAGACATATGTGTAAGAAAGACAGTAGCAATCAGCAATTTGCATGGTACTGTATTAACTAATAATATCCAGATGCAAAACTGCATAGAGTGCTTCCACATTTTCCTCGTTTTCGGTTCTATGGCAAGAGTGAAGGAAACTTTATCTTTTCTTTCATTCTTTTCATGGCAGATCCTCATATTTCTTTTAAACTGCACATGCCACAGGGTAAACTAGCAAGTAATAATGCTTTTTGAAACTGGTGACCTGTCTGTTGTTCTGCTTGGTGGTTTCCAGTGTGTTTTTCAGCAAAGAAAGGAGCCATTTCATTGAGCAATTTTAGAGAGATGGAGTGAGATTCCTTAGGCTGATAAAGAGTGTTAATGGAATGAGGAGTAAAGTGTCTAAATACAAATGCTTAACTCATCTGTCCTGTACTGCTATTGGTGAATAGAGTGTTATTGGTCTTGGATTTCCTTCATTACTCAGTCTTCATCTTTAGCTACCCTGACATCTCTTTTATTCTGCTGCAGAAAAACCTTTTCCAGTGTTTACAGTTTTCCTGTCCTTGCCTATGGATGAGCTGTCCTCTATCAAAGATTCAGCTAATGCAGGTACATTTTATTTTGTGAAGCATTTTACTGCTTCTTCTGTCCAGGCTACAGCAGAGGCTGAGATGATTCATTGCTATCAGTAATAACCTGAATTTCTAGGCATGTTCCTAGGGTTTGTAACAAGGGGAAGTCATGTGGGGAAGAGGAAAAGTAGCAAATCTTACCTTTGGCCAGCTTGCCTTGGCATAGCATAATATCTTTAGGTTCTGAACAGTTAAACTGCAGTATATAGGATGCCTAATACTACGGGGTCCTTTATTAGATTCTTAGGTGTTCCCTAAAGGGTGACATTGTAAAGAAAAGAGAAGCTCAATCAATCAACAATTTAGAATAAATTAATGTTAATGTGTGGTTCTATTCAGAAAAATGGGCTATAAAACCAGCACCTTTTAACTCAATAAACTGTACTCCAATTGTGTAAACTTCTTTTATACACCAAAATAAGCTTTTACTGTTTTTTAATACCTGGTCAACACAGTGATGCCTGAGTGAATAGTACTGTGCTGTATTAAGTCTTGGACATCATCATCAGAGGCATGTATTTGTTAACATCTGCATAATTATTTGGAGCAATGAAACTTCACTGGTTTTACTGCAGGGATATTTGATTCCAAAGTGTTATTGCTTTAGTAGCTGGTGACCTTCCTGGGTGTACAGCACACTTGAAAACCGATGGGTGAGGCTCAGGTAGAAAGGACACAGTTAAAACTTCCAGGAGGGAAGTGCAGATTAGTGAAAATGCAGCCTGAAAATGAAGTTTGGAACAGAAATTAATAAGAAATGCCAGTAGTTTGACATTCAGATAGTAACTGAATGAGGAAAGTTGTGGATGATGCCTAATACAAATGGAGCCTGGATTTGGTAAAGCAGTCTGTGGGCTTCTTTCAGGTTTCAGTGCTGCAGCTTTCAATACAAGCAGTCATATAATTTCCAATAGAGCTATTTTAAGAAGTCCTGTAGGAAATTCAGACCTTGTGAAAGCCTTTCTAATCTAAGATGAAAACTAGTTTAGAAATTTCCTTTGGGAAGGGAATAATAAAAAGGAAATATCCAGTATCAAAGACAGCAGTTGATTTCAGAGTCTCCTGAGGTGTCCTGAAATAGACACTCTAGATGGGACTCAGGCAAAGTCTGGAGAATGCAATATTTCTTGCTGCTTCTTAGCTTGCTGTTTGATTAGTGGACACAAACTGCAGCTTTTCCAGGCTTTCTCAGCTGGCATTACTGGTCCAAGTTCCAGGTGCTTCTGGTAGAATTGGGTTGGCAGAGGCTCTCATCCTCCTTGATTGTTGCAGAACATGTGGGACTCCCCAAGCTGCTGGTTTGTGCTGGTTTTGGCTGGGATGGAGTTAACTTTCTTCACAGTGGCTA
>NW_008666049.1:39308-42310 GCF_000695815.1 Acanthisitta chloris
TTTTGTACTGTACTGCCAGCAAGGAAGTTGGGAGTGCATGAGAGATTGAGAAGAGACACAGCTGGGACATGTGGCCCAAACTGACCATAGGGATATTCCATACCATATGACATCATGCTCAGTATATAAAGTGGGGAGAGGAAGGAGGAAGGAGGGACATCTGGAGTGATGGTGTTTGTCTTCTAAAGGAACCGTTTTGCATTTTGGGGGCCTGCTCTCTTGGAGATGGCTGAACACCTCCTGCCCATAGAAAGCAGTGAATTAATTCCTTGTTTTGCATGTGTGTGGCTTTTGCTTTCCCTATTAAACTGTTTTTATCTCAACCCATGAGTTTTCTAGCTTTTACCCTTCTGGTTCTTTCCCTGATCCAGCTGGTGTTGAAGTGAGTGGTTGTGTAGTGTTTGGCGACTGGCTGGGTTTAAACCACGACATGGTTGAAGGAGGGTAGGATGGTGATAAGGCCTCAGAAAGTAGCTAGTAACAGGGATTTCTGTTCAGCCCTTCCTCTCTTTTCTGAGATGGGGAATGAAGGTGTCACTTGCCTTCACATTTCTCTTTGGTGAAGCTATATACTGCAAGATAGTGGGGTAGATGCTGTGCAATGAGATAAAACCCCATCCATTTCACACCAGTTTTTATGAAAGAATAAGTAATGGTTTCCAACACCAAATGGAACTGAGATGAAGAGTTCATGATCTCTTTCAACAGTACCCTGGATTATCTTCTCTTCCAGAATATCAGATGTTTCTGTCCTAATTTACTTTAGTGCAAGAGTAGAAATGGAAGGAACAAGGGTCAGTGCTTTCCCAGCACTGAGACCCTTGTGATGGTCTCTGCCACATCCAGGCTTCACCTTTCATTTTTGGTAAGGAAAGGGGAGCCACATTTCTATCCTCCTGTAAACTAAGTTCGCTATAAAGTAGCAAAGTAGAAATCAGCCAGTGGCATCTGGTTTGGTCTCTGAATTGAACGTTGACCTCTGCAGCATGCTAATACTTTTCACAAGAGGCCAGAGGGGTGGGAAAATAAGAAACTTCTACAGGTTTGTCTTCTTTATTAAAATAAATGGATCACCAAATGAATAGACAGTTCACAATTCATCAGGGAGAAATCAATACAGAGGAGGTTTTTCACTACAGTTTATTGGACAGAAAGCCTTATATGCTTAAATACCATGAGGACATGGGAAGCCAGGTACACCTCGAAATATTTCAAATAAAAGCAGCATTTTCTAAGCACTGGCAGTGATTTTCTTTGTAAATAGGTTTAACCTTGGACCTTCTGTCATCTTGTATTTTTACACAGGAAATTAATTTTCTACATCCTCTGTGTGCATAGAGTAGACAGAAAGTTGAAAAACTCCAAGGGATTTCCAAAAGAGCCTCCATATAAATTTTAAAATTAAACAGATGTTATATGATTACCATTAAATCTGAGCCATGGGTTCCGAGGTTATAAACTATACATGATGTTCTGAAGCAAGAGATGAAATAGATTTTTTTTCATTTACTGAAGGTTTTCAAGATCAAAAAGATCAGGATTTAGATGAATCCATATAGGCCTTGTGTTCCAACAAGAGTTTTATAAACATCCAAGATAAGTAAATGCTCTCACAATGGCCAGTAAATGGCCATGGGTAGAGATGTTCTGTGACTTTCCTGCTCTGATGGGAATGCAGTTATGCACTGCCAAGAGCCTGGCCATTGAGATTGCCATCCTCAGTGGCATTGGAATGCATCCAAGGAAAGGGTAAGACTACTTGCCTGGTCATTTGCTGCAGTCCTTGATCCATGTCTGTAATTCCAGAAGAAATCACCACATCTTGTGTTTTCTAGTTCAAAATTACTACACTGCAAAATTTTTTTGCTGAAGAAAGGAAGAATTTGAGAGAGAACTATTCCCATCTGCTGGTGCCATGGGGCTGGCCTCCTGCCTCACTCTCTTTGTTACCCACTGTTACCATACACTGCTGCAGTGCCTCTCTGAGCATAGAGGACAGAGTCTTGAGGAAAGACAGAATCCCTTCTCTCCTCCTGTCTTAGCCTGTCCTCAACGGCACCCAACCTCTTCCTGCCAGAGTGGTCCTTTCCCACCACCACCTGTGGTTGCCCAGTGATCATCTTGCTCCCCTTGCTTTTAATCATAGTGCCTCTTTGCTTGGCCTGTTTTACATTTTTTAACAAGCTGATATATTCAGTCAACATTATTGTGGCTATGTTTGTTTTTTTTAGCTCTTGCCTCTAGTGTTGAGGAGGTTTCTTGAAATTAATACACACTAATTGTCCATTATAGTCCCCTGAACTTTTTATGTGAATATCATTATGATTTCTCTGATGACTTTTCTTAAAGTGTGGTGTCTCCCCTGGAATGTAGATTTACATCATGTAGTAGCTGTCATAAAATCTAGACATCTAGCCTAAACTGGTTGCCCACACCCTTATATGTTTTATAGAGAACAAGACAGGAGCTTTCATCACACACCAAGATAGACTTCTTATGCTAGTCTACTAGATGGCTAACAGCAAGTAAGACAAAACTAGTCTTGCAGGCACATACAACCTGAAATTTTCAAATTCTTCTAATATATGACTAACTTGCACCATGTACAGCTCTGGCTGTAAAATGTCAGGCACAATTCTCCTTTAAATAACCCTAGAGAGTGAGTCATGAAATCATGGGAGTTATCTGACAGTGGACATCATGTTTCACAGAGGCAGGACTCTTGTCAAGGAGCAGGGTGATGGGGATGGTGCTCTTGCAGAAGAGTGTGTGTTTTGGGGTCTGGGAACAGAGGCATCATATGAACTTTCTGTGTTGCACTTCAACTCCACTCTTGGTGATATGTTACTGGTCTAGAGGTATGATGGGGAAGTAGCCTAAGAGAAAGAGAAAGCCCAAAGATAGAAAGAAAAATAGTTACAGTGTGCAACAGGGAGAAATGGAAGACTTGGCCTTACCTGGAAAAGCAATTGGAGTTGTGCTGAGAGACATTCCCTTGTAGG
>NW_008666049.1:42359-49419 GCF_000695815.1 Acanthisitta chloris
TTTTTCCCTGAAATTAGAAAATTAAGCAACGTATAGATTATTATTGGACTGCCTAAGCATCACAGAAATAACAAGAGCCTTCACATTATCACCTGATTTTCTATACTGGGCTCATGTTTCTATTCACCACAGAGGAATCCCAAATTGTTTTCACCACCCTTCAAGAGGGATTCATACTCCTTCATGGAGCAAAGGCCCAGTGAATGTAAAAATATATCCTTTCCATTCTGTTGACATTAGATTCTCTCTCTTTTGCATATTTCTTTTCCCTTGGAAAAATGAGGTTATGCACTGTGGAGTTTCTGCTTTGTGGCCTGGAAAAGGAAAATACCAGGAACATTCAAGGGGCTGTGAAAATATATTACATTGCCCAAAAACTCAGGTGAAAAAACACAAGATTCCACAGCAGCCTGTGAGGCTGTCCTCTGAATCCTCTAAAAACCATGAAGTGCTTCCCTGTTTGGACGGACTGCAGAAGCACGAATGGGAGAGCCAGAGCTGGCCTCCGGGCCATGCTCATGGCTCCTGTGAATGAACTCTGGTCATACTCCCTAACTCCACCTCATGTCTTCCCTATCCTGTCTTTTTAATCGCTACCAAATCAGCACACAGGAGTAAAATCTGTATTATAATTTGTTCTGATTGCTGTATATTATTTTGCCCTTGAAAACCAATGTTTTCTAAGGATTCCTTTGTGTGATTTTGTGAAAAAGGGAAGTCTATAATGCTGTTTTGAAATATCCTACATACATTGTGTTTTCTGTCTTTTTATACCATAGCTATCAATTTAATGCTGTTTTCCTCATCCACCCACAGAGCACTATTTTTCCAGATAAATCCCAGCACTTGGCACATAATGCATAGTTGATTGTGACTTGCTAGACTGACTACTGCATTGGCAGAGAAGGATATGGAGAGCAGTTTTAGGCAGGTTCATCACAGAAAGAATCAATTGTTTAAAGATCAAGCTAGCTTTATAGAGGTACTGAGACACTAGGAATATATTGTTGTAATGCAACAGGGTTTTTGAAAGAAAATAGAATATTTTGATAAGAAGAAGCAAGAATAGAAGCTCAAGGTTGCATAGTTAGTGGGATGGAAAAATTGAAATAGCATAGACAAATAATTAAAAAATACCAGGGTAGGGATTCTTTGTACTTAGTTAGACATCTAGAGGTATCTTTTATGGTGGTTCTGAGCTCATGCAAACACTTTGATGTGCACTGTGCATACTTTTATCCGATTAGTCTTTCAAAAAAAGATAAATCAGATACATTCTAGATGCATCTGATTTTTTTAAGGGTTTCAAGAGATTTTATCTTCATTCAAAAGGATATAAGTTTAACTTTTTCCCTATTTTTAAAAAAAATCACCTGATACCAATCAGAATTCCTTTACTGCTGGTCTGATTTATAGTACTGTAATACAGCACTGAAAATATGAAAGCAGAGAAGCAATATTTCAAAATGCAGCATAAAATCAACAATAAAAATGTATATTTATAACCTGAAAAGTATGATTTCATCTTGGAGAATTACCAAGCTAATAGCAGTAATAAGCATGATTTTAGTTGTACCATATTGTACTTATTAAACACTTCAGGGGACTTGTGAATAAATCAAATCACAAGATAATTTCTGGATATTTGAACATATTTTAAGATATTATAAAAATGTGGAAAACTATCACAACTGGTTATCATTAGTTCATGTTTTCCAAAAAAGGTTTTAATCATATACTTCATTGTTACATCTTTCAAGATACTGGGCTGATGCCTGCAGGCTGGAAAAGTAACTCCATTTAATAAATGTAGATTTAATATCTTTTGGAGATAAAATTAAAGCAGAAAAAGTATGTTCAATAACGTGAATTATACTCACTATCCCAGGAAATCTTGTTTGGTGTAGAGAGGATGTTTCAGAGGAAGGCAGAGAAATGTTTTAGTAATACAGATGGGCCATAACCAAAACCCTGGAGCCAAGCTCATGAGCTACAATATAGAAAGTTTGGATTCAAACTCATACTTTGTGGATTTATCATGGGCTGAACTCCAGCCTTGAGGGATGAGATTTTTCTCATGGAAGTGAATGAGTGAAGGAATGGAGCTTTCTATTATTCATTGCTACTATTACTACCTGTAATGCAACAAAGTCCAGAGGACTCAGGTGAAAATGCCACTCCACTGTGCTAGATGTACAAACAGACAGTAAAAGAAAGGTACTGCTTTGAGAATGGTCCAGGACAGAGAAGTAAGTACTCAGCACTGGTAAGGCTGCACCTCAAGTACTGGGCTCAGTTTTGGGCCCCTCACTTAAAAAAGGACTTTGAGGCACTGGAGTGAGTCCAGTGAAGGGCAGTGAGGCTTGTGAAAGGTCTAGGATACATGCCTTATGAGGAATGGCTGAGGAAGTTGGGTTTGTTTAGCCTTGAGAAGAGGAGGCTCAGGGGTGATCTCATCACTCTCTACAACTACCTGAAAGGAGGTTATAGTGAGGTGAGGGATGGTCTCTTCTGCCTTGCCAGCAGTGAAAGGACTAGAGGAAATGGCCTTAAACTGAGATAGGGGAGATTCAGATTACATATTAGAAAAAATATTTCACTGTTAGGGTGGTCAGGCACTGGAACAGGTTGTCCAGGGAGGTGGTGCCGCCAGCATTCCTGGGGGTGTTCAAGAGATGTCTGGTTTAGGGGTTACAGTGGTAGTGTCAGGTGGCCAGTAGAACTCGGTGATTGTGAAGGTCTCTTCCAAACCTGACGATTCTATGATACTGTGATTCTAAGATGAATAGTTCAAATAGAAGCAGATACAGAAAAGCAAGAATGCAGCTTTGAGTTTCAAAAAAGCTAATGGAAATTGAAGTTTGCAGATTACTGGTGTTTAGACATACAGTCAAACAGCATTGCCCAGTTATCCATCTGTGCCTACAAGACAACAAATGAACAGCTGATTTTTTTAGGAACTAGATCCCTTAAGTAATCTGATGTTGCTTGAGCTTCATGGAAGCTAATTTTTAATACCAGTTTACAATTAACAACATACACCACCTAAGAACTTGGCCCCATGTCTTCTGCTTTGTTTTCTGTGAGACGGTGTGGTCCATTGGAAATTCACAGATGTAGCAGGCGTAAGTCTGAAGTCCACCAGGCAGAAAGGCATTTTCCATGTTGACCTGTTATAGGATGGGATTATGACTTTGTAACACTAAATTTGAAAGTTATGGTAGATCCTTCATACTTTTCCTCATGCCTGATCTTTGATTGAAAACAAAAGAAATTGTTCCTTTGATTTTTTTTTTTCAGTCGATTAAGCAATATGGTTGTAGGAAACCACTGCCTTCAACTAGCCTTCTTTCCAGCTTCAAAATAGCTTGTGCTATTATTTTTCAGAGTTTATGGTGAAACAAATTCCTTCATGGTGTGAACACCATGAAATGACAACTTTCAGCCCATAGTGAATTGTTTTGGCTCAGTTAAAAACCCTTGAAAATAAAGATTGTAATAGAAATACTGGTGGAAGCCTTTATGACTGTAGTATGAACAAAGCTCTGTTGTAATCTTTTCTTGAAACAGGGCCATAATGATTTGTTCAGGAATCTGTTCTGATCTCATCATAAAGGGAAAGTGTTCCTGTCAAGTTTAGTCCCAGATCTCTTATAAGTTGGTGCATATTTTCAACAGGCACTACCAATAGACAAGCAGCATTTAAAAAATATTTTTTTGTTTTACAGTACACTGAGTTGGGAACAAACAAAAGGTTTCCTAATGACACTTTTCAGAAATAGCAAAACAAGTAAACAACAATCAATTCCTGCACTGTGAACTGCAGAAGGAAATAAAGCCATTTTTGTTACTACTGCAAGGGCCTGTGCTGTACTGCAGTGTGCTTTGAGATGTTCTTCCTGGGTAAAATAACTGACTGGCTTGGTTGACTCCCAGGATGTTTTCACTAGAGGTGCAGATCCATTTATAGACATGCAGATCCATTTATAGACATGCAGATACATTTATGTATGTTGGTTTGTAGAGTATGTGAGCTTGCTTTCCTCAGCTGCATGTCATGAACAACAAGCAGTCTGGGAAACAACAGACTGAAACCAACTAACCTAAGATGTACATACAGCTTATGGTACAGAAACATGTCAGATAGCTATGGATCTCAAAGGAGTCAATTGAGTAAAAAGTATGCACTCTAAAGTGTGAAAATAACAACTTACCTGGAATTAACTTCTGTATCTAACTCTTTACAGTCAGAACTACAGAGTGCAGATGTGTCCAGCTAGACTAAGTTAAGCCAACGTGAACAAAAGAGAGTCATATGAGGCCCCTCAAAGAAGGGTGAGTTTAAAAACAAAAGTAAATTTATAATTCACTCTTGAAAATGTGCATATGGGAGAAGGTTTTGTCAAGAAGAAGGCCTGTGAACCTTGTTGTGTATCCCTCTCAATCTTGGGAAAATGAGAGTCCTTGGAGTATCTAAATCCTCATCTCACTCTATGACAGGAAAGGAGCATGTGAAGACCACAGCCATTGAGTGCACAGAAAACAACATTTTGTAACCTTATGCAGAGGCTGAGTTTATAAAATGAAGGTAAAAATTTCTCTGACTTTCAAAATCGTCACCTTTCTTGATGCCATTACTTCTCTCCTTCTTTCTCCCTACCTATTACCTACGTTTTTAATTCCTGTCTTCAGTTTTAAAGTATGTTTTGATGGCAGACATTGGTGTACTACAGAGCAGCTCTTGTCCAAAGGAGTGAAAAATTACAGTCTTATAACCTGGGATTGGCCGTGATTGCTACCGTGCATGTGTGATGTAGGTGGGAGACATCCATTTTTCACCTGCTGTCCCTTCATGACTTAATAGACTTGTTTGTGTGCATTTACTGAGCTCCAACACATCTCTGCTGCATTCCTTTGTGAGCAGGAGCAAAGTGTGAAGACAATGAGGGCAAAGTTGCCACCTTTTTTTTGTCTCTTGGACATTTACCTTTGTGACTCATGATAAGGCAGGCTTACCAAAGGAATAATGTGTATTATCTAGCCATTAAAAAAACCTTCTGAAACATGTATGTATTTTTTTATAATGGACTTGAGCTAAAACAACTGTTGAAACATGATAGCCAATAAAAATGGAAACACCAAATATTTTGAAGAACACATAGTATAGCGTTCTTATACAGTCCACAACATATCTTGTTAAGAGGTTAAAATCTTCTGGAAAGTCTTATCTGAGCAGTTAGCTGGACCAAACTAGGTCTGGTCAAGTTAAGCCATATATTTCCAGAGCCACTGCAGGATTGTTCAAGTTTCATCTCAACTCGTTTTTTTTTTTAAATAAGTGGCTTTCATGTTTATGCAGGGACAGCATTTCATTGAACATTATTTTGCTTCTCTCATCTTTCCCTCCAATAAATTATTTGAAAGTATCACCGTGAGATTCACCCCAGAAGGAAGGTGTAGTGCACTTATCTCAAAAGCCTCTTCTGTAGTGCAAGTTGTGTAGGCAAAGAAATAGTGTAGGCAAAGAAATAAGAAAAAAAACCCTAAGAAGGTGCATCTGTGCAGAGGAACATGGGCCTGCTGTTGCTCCTGATTTTGTTTGGTGTTAATCTGGAGACAGACATCTCTCCCATGAAAGGTCCTCAGGGTACACATGTGTGTGCTTGCCTTTTTGGAAAGCATAAGGAGAATACATGAAGCCTGAAACTTAGCTTATCTAAGCTATATTTGGACAAAGAGTGTTCTGCCTCTGCTCCCTCAAAAAGCCCTTATTATTTTCCAACCCAAGTTAATAGATCCTTAAAATATTCACTATATCTGACTGAGAAGTTCAGGCTCTCAGAAGTGTCAGTTGTACCTTTTGCACCTTTAGTGACAAGGGGAAGAGGAAGAAGAAAGGTGAGAAATCAACATCCAGGTAATTCACAATGCTCACCATATGGCTTCTGTTCCAAGGAAAGACTGGCAGTGAATCAGGGGTACTTCTTGCTCATGTGAAATACTTTCCTCCTCTTCTTCTTATCTAAGTAAGTAACTATTGGTGTTCAGACTAATTATGGTGCCACTTCACCTATTTGTGGGTTTGCCATGAAATGGTTTCCAGGTATGTTTAGAAACAGATGAAGGAGGAGTAAGACTAGCCAGGAAAGGAGAAGGAAGAGAAGACCACAGATACCAGCAGGAGAGAATATTGAACCTATTAGATTAAGAAAGAGAGGTCATGAGCAAACCAGTATATTGAGTTTTCTCAGAAAGACAGAAATAGAAGAAATTATGACGTCCTGGGTCATATCAGAAACAAGTTTGGTGGTTTGACAGAGGTCATGCAAGAAGAAATGCATTGGATATTAGTGTTTATTCCTCTGACATAGACTTGTCAAGGGGTCTATGAGGGGACTATACATGGTGGGCACTTTAAGGGCAATCATAAATTAATTGGTCCTTGAAAGTTTGCCTCTTGCCTTTACTTTGTTCCTGATTTTCTGTACTGGCTTGGAAGAATTATAAGATCCTGGGTTTTAGGCAATTATGTGATAGATTTGGAGGAGACTTTCGGCAGGTTCTAGGCCTTGGCTTTGTAAACATTTTTATAATTATCTCTGTTTTTCCTTTTACTTGTCTGTTCCTCATTATGACCTAAACTATTCACTATCTGCCATCAGCATGGAAGGTTTTGTGCTTTTGCAAAGGAAGGTAATAAAAGAACAAACCTACACATGCTTGTCTGGTGGACCCGCACTGAAATTTACAGGCTCGATATGCCAGAAACCCCTGCTTTCATTTTTGCTACAGTTTTTCTGAAAATAGTAACCAGTCCTACATTCCTGTGTTCTCTCACTAATGTTCTCCCACTGACATCACCTGTCAGACACACTTTGCAAAGACTCCTCTACTTTGTTCATTTTATAGCATTGGTACTTTGCTTTCTTCCCTTGTATCACCTTTTGATACCTGATCCCCGGTATATATTATTCCAGAAAACATTATGGCTTATTACATTATTATATTATTAGATGATATTATACTATTATATAGAATTTAAAGTTAGCATCTGCCTCTG
>NW_008666050.1:0-1806 GCF_000695815.1 Acanthisitta chloris
CCATGGAGGATGGACGTGCCTCACCCCGAGCTGCCCTTTCCCTGCGGGTGAGCTCCTGGGCCAGTGGTGCCTGCCCCAGCCCCTGCCCCAGCCCCACTCTGACCGGGGCCAGGCTGCCCCTCAGCCCAGTGCTGCATGCGAGTCCAACTGCTTTGTCTTCGCACAATAAATCTGGTTGGCCAAGGCACGAGTTCTCTGTGTCAGTTTTCCATTGCTAGCTGTGTCCTCGCTGGCTCCGCGCCCAGCAGTAGCGTTCCTTGTCCCCTTCCCTTCCCAGGGCTCCCCCAGCCCGGCCTGGGGCACTGTGGTGCATCCTGACCCAGGTGGTCTCCCTTCCCGAGCCAGCAGGCTGTGTGCCGTGTCAGGCACCGACAGCCTCGGCTGTGCCGAGTGCTGCTGCTGCCCCTCAGCGGAGCACTGGCTGGCACCGACACCAGGGAGCTATTTCTAGAGCAGGAATACTCCAGACTCAGCCCCTGATTCCCAGTGCAGGTGTGGGAATTGCTGCATCAGCTTTCCCTGGCAGTGCAGAGCCAGGAGCCAGCGGAAAGCCTCCCCCCTCGGGCTCCCCTCGGTGCGTCCCCTGCCCCAGAGAGGATGTCAGCAGCCCCTCGCTCTACCCGCCTGAACGCCCTCCCGTGGGGAACCGACTGCTTCAGCCCTGAGCAGCCCGCGCTGGGAAGGCACTCAGAACAAAGGCTCTCCAGCAAACGTGAATTTATTTCCTCCAGACAACTCCAGCCCGTGCAGTCAGTTGTGCTGTACCATCACACAACCAGATGACACCGAACAGCCCCAAAACACTCACCCAGCAGCTCTCCTCTCCTTTTGGGATCACACACTCCTCCTGCTGCTGAGCCATCCCACGGCAGTTTACGTGGTGCCATCCCCAGATGAACCTCCTGCCACCAGCACTGCCAGGGCAGGATGGAGCTGTCAGCGTGGGGAGTGTGGGCACCTCCACCACCCCTGCCCCACGCTGTTCCTGCAGGCAAACCAACCTGCAGCGGTGAACCAAGAAGCCTAAAGGCTGACAATCAAATTTCAAACCAAACTCGTGCAACTGAACATGAAGAACCCCCAAATTGAAGAACTTTGCTCTACCTAAGTTTCAAGTCATTAAAAACAATGCTCGTTATTGCGGCTCTGCAGGACGACCCCGTGTGCCTGTCCTGGTGTGATTGTGCTTAAATACTTTAAAACAGGTTCCTTTCTTCCCCAGGGCATGCCCAAGTATCCCAACAGATCAATTCATGGCCTCACACAGTTTGCTGCACTGGTAGTCTAGTGGCACCCAGTGCAGCTCCTTCCCCAAACATAGATTCTAAAATCTCAAAGTCATAAATATTTTCGGTTTAAATAGTCAGTTTTACATGAATAGTGGGTATTCTTAGCCTTCTTCCTCCTGTTTGCAGGTCTTGGGCAGATCAATCTGGCCTGGCCCTGACTTCACACTTAACCAGCCCCTAAGAATCCTTATTTAAAAACCCATTTCCAAGGCAAAACTAAAAGGAGTTACTGGGAGAACTGGACACTAGCATCCATCTGCGGCAGGTAAGCACCACCTTGGCTCTTCCTTAGTCTGGTTAAGTTACCATCACCACTTTGGCTTCACATCCTGACCCTGTTGCGCTAACAGCCTAACCCAAGAGCCCTGGAGACAAACCTCACCTCCCGCAGGGCACAGCTTTAAATACCAATATTAGCACTTGCAACGTTAAAATGGCTAAAAAGAATTAAAACCGACTGGTGTCTCCACTCAGACGTGCGCAGTGCGGAGCGTGGCCGCGGCTCCCTCGGCCCCGC
>NW_008666051.1:0-21959 GCF_000695815.1 Acanthisitta chloris
CTCCCGTGCCCCCCGGCATTGCCCAGGGTGTCGTGTGCGGTCGCTTGAGAGGCTGGAGGCAGCTCGTCCCTCTGCGAATACGGGGGAAGGGAAGGGAAACGTTTCCCCGGGTGATGCTGCTGCTCCTTCTGCCCGAAAACTGGATTTGGTGGTGGTTTGGGAAATGCTGTTAACTACTGCAGGCAACCAGCAGCAGGACAAGAGGGCACAGACTCAAGCTGTGCCAGGGGAGGGTTAGGTTGGAGATTAGGAAGAGATTTTTTCCAGAGAGAGTGCTCAGGCATTGGAATGTGCTGCCCAGGGAGGTGGTGGATTCACCATCCCTGGAGGTTTTCAGGACGACACTGGATGTGGCACTTAGTGGTAACCACGGTAGGGTTGGACTCGATGATCTTGGTGGTCCCTTCCAAGCTGGTTGATGCCATGATTCTTTCAGCACTGGCAGAAAATCTCCCCCTAGAAGCAGCTGCAGGTGCCATGGTACATCCTTCACTCCGGCAGTGATGGTGCAGCAGTGCACGCTGCATCCCTGGCAGCTCCCAGCGACCTGGACATGGTTTTGTCTGGTTAACAGTGTCAAACTTCATTGCAGGTTGACTTTCCATCATGAGTTTGAGTCTTTTCCTTCGTGCTCTGTCCATGCTGTGGTTGCCAGTGATAGTGATGTGCAGCAGTTTGTGTGATAGCCTGGGTGAGAAATGATGTTAACAGAAGAATCTGGGGGTACTCAGGGGCTATTGGAGCAGGTGATGTTGAGGTGTATCTCCTGTTTGCTTTTGAGTGAGCTCTCAGACAGCTTCAGAACAGCTTTCTGCTCCTTGTGGAGAGGATGATCTGCAGTGTGAGGTGTGAATTGAGGCTGTGGTGCTGCAGAACCCAAAATCCAGTGTGTGCTTAAAGAGGTAAGCACACAACTCGCCAGGAGTCAGCAGCAGGAGGGGAAGCTCTGACCCTCAGTTTAAACCAGGGCTCTCCAGTTTGTTCCTCGACAGCTGTGGTTATCTTTGATCTCTGTCTGTTCTCCCTTCACCTGCAGGTTCAGGTGTTGCATTTCCACCCACCTCACCTACAGACCTGTCACCAGTGTAGGCTGAAGTTTATTCTCCCTCAGCTGGAATTCCTTTGGAAGTTGCCAGCTGCTTTGACTTCCAGCAAACTCAGTCCTTAGCAAAACACAATCTCTTGGTTCTGCTGCAGCTCAGGGAGGTTTGTGGTCGGTTTGATTTACTTTAGGAGACCCAGAGCTGAGATGTTATCTGCACAGCTGTTAAACAATCCCAGACAGGCCATGCAGTGGATAATTTGTGTGTCAGGAAACTCTGTGACACAGATCCTTAAATCAAGGAGGCTCTGATGTTCTGTTCCACAGGTTTGAAACCTCATCCCTGCGAAATCCCTGCTCAGGCTTTAATGTTAAGTGTGTTGCATAGATTCCCGAAGTTAAATTGCTCTTCTAAAGGCAAGATATTGTGGCTTCACACAGCACTTTGTGCAGCAACGCTGAGTTTTGGGAGTGTGGGCAGACAGACCTCGTTTGAGGTTTGCTCTGGATGCTCTCAAGAGCCCAATTAGCTCTGCTTGAAATCTGCAGCACTTGGCCATGGAAGCAAATGTTGGAAGCTGCTGAATATAAACCTCATTAGGACAGATGCACATTTTGTACCATGTACCCAGGAATTACCAAAGGTCACCTCTGTGCTCAGTGACAGAGTTGTCTCATAATGAGTCTTGATGAGGAAAAGGTGTGTGATGTGGTTTCAATTAAGTGCCAGGAGCTCTGCTGGCAGTTTGGTAAGGGACGGGCCATTTCCCTTGGCACATGAGGTTCAGCAAAGTAAAGCAGTGAGACTTCTTCCCTTGGCACATGAGGTTCAGCAAAGCTTTTCTGCTGGGTTTTGGTCAGAAAGTAGAAATTTTTGAGGGAAGGGAAACATGTAGGGGTTATGTTCTGACCTAAAACTGCTTGTTTGCACTTGCCTAGTGACACAATGATCTGAAAATTGTAATTCTGAGCTGAAGGAAGGACGAAATGGTCTCAAGATGTTTTTTTCTGCAGCTAAAGGTTCACTGGATAGTAACTTTATAGGTTTACTGGCTGTTCCCCTAGGAGTGTTGATGCCACACGTCTGTGCCTTCTAAACCATCAAAGTGGTGCTGCTAGGGGCCAGATTGCTCTGCCTGAGGTCTGGATGGTGTGGACAAGTTGGTGTCCTCAGTTAGTGCTGTGACAGAGTGTGAGTGTTCGTTTCCTACCCTCCTGCCTGTTAGAAGTCACTGCAAGTCTCCCAAAAGGCACACCAAATTAATTTCTCCTTTTCCTAGTAAAGCACTCGAGCTCCACTGCCAGCAAAGAGCTGTTGCTGCAGAATCTGCTCTATTATGTGTCTCTTTTGTTGCTGTAATGATCTATGTGGAGTAATTACAAAAGCTTGTTTGTCTGAGTGACTAAAACCAGTACAGCGAGCTGAATACTTCAGCCACCAAATGACATGTTTCCTGAACGTTTGGCTTAGGAGGGATTGTGCAAGGCAAACGTGGTTTGTGCTGCTGGGGTGACAGCACAGGCTGCATGGGGAGACTGGAGGTGGCTTTCCAGAATGGCCCTGTGTGCTGCTGTAATGCTCTGTGTGTTGTTCCTATGCAGATTATCTCGATAATGGCAATAATAAAATGGCAATCCAGCAGGCAGATAAACTGCTCAAAAAGCACAAGGACCTTCACTGTGCCAAGGTAAGTGGGACTGGGGGGCACCAACCTGGTTTGGTCTGAGGTTTTGGAGTCTGTGTCTCATCTTCCAGAGAGCACAGTGGGTTCTGAACCCTCTGGAATATCCCTGTTCTAACTCACAGTTATGTTGTTTGCCTGAAAACTTGTATAGATGCTCTTGGTGAGGTGCCTGGAATGACTGGGGTATAACTGGTTACGCCTGAGCTAATGGGGATAAATTGAAAGAGGGAAGTTTAGGTCAGATCTTAGGCAGAAGTTTTGCCTGTGAGGGTGGTGAGACACTGGCCCAGGGTGCCCAGGGAGGCTGTGGCTGCCCCAACCCTGGCAGTGTTTCATTCCAGGTTGGATGAGCCTTGAGCAACCTGCTCTGGTGGGAGGTGTCCCTGCCCAGGGCAGGAGTTGGGGCTGGGTGAGCTCTGAGCTCCATTCCAATCCCTTAACATGCTATGAAACTGTGATTAATTGTCTGGCTCCCTGTCAGAGCCACTCCAGGCAACCTTGGCACATGGGCTGGGCCTTAAAAATGCCTCTCTGGGACCTCAGGTTGGGACACCTGTCTGCAGGAGTTTGGATCAAAACATGTCCTTGGGAGGAGTAGTCTTACTAAAGCATAACAAGGTGAACAGGTTGCCCAGAGCAGCTGTGGCTGCTCCAGCCCTGGGAGTGTTCCAGGCCAGGTTGGATGGGACTTGGAGCATCCTGGGCTGGGGGAAGGTGTCCCTGCCCATGACAGAGGTGGGATTGGATGAGCTTTAAGGTCCTTCCAACCCAAATTACTCTGTGATTAATGATTTTGAAGGTATTTGCTCTTCTCATTCACTGCCCTCCTTGCTGTGCCCCTGGTGAAGGGAAAGGACTTCTGTTCCTCACTTTCCTGAACTCTCTATTTTTCTCTTTTCCCTAGGGTTTCCCTCTACAGTTCACACCACATCTACATTTTGAAAGCTTCCCAAGCTGAAGCAAATGTCATTGACCTGAATCTCATTTGTGCCACTTCTGTCTGGCCAGTTAGTGAAAGGAAAGGAATGAAAATTTGCAGGAGGGGTCAGTTTTCAGCCTGTGGGTGGGGAGAGCTGAGTGGCAGGGGGAGGCCTCAGAGCAGCCTCTGTCTTTGTTAGAAAGTCAAAGCCACCCTCTTTGTTGCAGCTGCAGTTGGGAGTGTTCCTCTACCTTGTGGATTAGAAGCTTAAGAAAACCTGCGTTTCTGTAGAAAGAATGAGGTGGTGAGAGGCAAAAGAAAGGCAAAGCCTCTTCTCCTCAGGAACAGGCAGGTTTTCACTGGTAGCTGCTGCCTGTGTTTCTGACAGCTGCTTGTGCTGTCCCAACAGGTTCTGAAGGCCATTGGCTTGCAGAGGACTGGCAAGCAGGATGAAGCATATGCTCTGGCACAAGAAGTAGCAGCACTTGAACCCACAGATGACAATTCCTTGCAAGCACTAACCATTCTTTACAGGGAGATGCACAGACGTGAGTTTGTTCCTTTGCTTCTCTTAAAAATCTGAAGTTATTTATGCTCTTCCAGGAGTTTGTGTGACCCACAGTGTGGTGGGAAATGTGTCCAGTCTAGGGATTCTGTATCTAACACTCATGAAGAGGCTCAGAATTGAAATGATGCCTGTTCTAAATGGCTCCAAGGCTCTGGTGATCTCCATAAAGCAAAAAAAAAAAAGCAAGCCTTGTTCAGGCCCCTCTCATTACCATGATTGTGTAACAGCTCCTAAATGAAGCATTGCTGATAATCATCTCTCACCAGCAGCCTTGGGAGTTGACTTTTTTGTTAATGAAACTCCTGGAATTTGTTGTCAGGAGATGTGGTAGAGATGACAGAGCCACGTAGTGTGTGGTTGGGGTGAGCTCAGTGCTGTGATGGAGCTGAGGCCTCAGGAGTGACAAACAGGAGGCAGATCCTGCTCTCTGACCACATCAGCTCTTTCAGTCTGGTTCACTGGAGTGATCTGGTATTTCAAAGGGCTAAGTTGTACATGTTTGAATCAAATTTCACGTGCTTTTCTGAAGGAAACCAAATCTTAGGTATGGCTTATCTGCAGCTCTGAGCAGTTGTTTCTGGCAGCTTGGGGTGGGGTGGCAATGTTTGGTGTGGAGTTGGGGTGGTAGCAGTGTTTACTGTGGAATTGTGGTGGTAGCAGTGTGTGTTGTTGAGTTTCTGGAGCAGAAATGAGTGTTTGGTATCACTCTGCAATTGCTTCTGCTCTCCTCTTTTATTTCTTTGTGGTGAACACAGAGTTGATCATCATTTCTTTGGACAACATGAAATATCTGTGTGTATATGTGGCTCGAACATAACTCCCTGCAAAGGCCAAGAGCCTTTCTGTGCTTCTGAACAACTTCCATAAGCTTTAGGCTGAGCTTTGTGACTTTGAGGTTTGTAACTCAGGAGCTAGTAGGTGTGAGGCTCTTCCACGTTTGGTCCTGGAAGAAAACTGTCATGAGATAGTTTATATATGTGTATCAAGAAGATGTGAACTGTGTGGAAGAGAAATTACTGAGCCACAAGTGTGTGTAAGGGGAAAAACAACGTGGAAGGATGAAAATTTAAGGGAGTTTTGCATGGTGGATGTATTTGCATGCATATAATGTGCTTTGCATTGTAGTATCAGAAGAATTTTGCCATGATAGATGCTATTAAAAAGTAGAGAGGTAAATACATTACTTGTTTATGGGACTGAAATGGGAAACAGCAGCATATGATTAATCTGAGCAAACCTGTGACAATAGTTTGGTATGAGGCTCTGAAAGTGTTTGTTTTGATACATAACTCACATGGAGCAGTTACTGACCTCAGTAGAAACTTCATTGAGTTTAGTGCTCTGAATTAGCTAAACTTTCTTAAGAAAGAGACTTTGGTGCCTCTGAGTTGTTGCTGTTTAACTCGGGGTTTGGTTCGACTCCGTTTTGAGGTGGTTTGGTTGGAGTTTTGCCTGAGGTTTGTGGTGTTTATGCTCTTGGGGCCAGAGCAGCATTTCTGTGGCTGCTGAGTGCAGGTTGCAGCTCGGAGCATCCCTGCTGCTGTCTTAGGTGATGTGCTTCAGAGTCTTCCCAGTGTTGTCCTAACTCCAGCTCTGGTTTTGGTTTAGCTGAACTGGTGACTAAACTGTACGAAGCAGCTGTCAAGAAGGTTCCCAACAGTGAAGAGTATCACTCTCATCTCTTCATGGCCTATGCCAGGGTTGGAGAGTACAAGAAGATGCAACAGGTATGATCAGCAATTTGTATTCTGGCCCATTTGAAGGTGGACTTTTCTCTGTCAATGCCTTGTCATGTCACAGCTGATCTTCCTGAGAGCTGAGCTGGGTTAATGCAGAGGTTCAACTCTGTGTTGGTTTTTACAAAAGGGCTCAGAAGAGCATTTTTAGGGGGTGGTTTGAAGGCAAAAGCTTTCTTAGAGCTGTGCCTTTAACTAGTCTGCTTTTTTACTGACTGTATCCATGTTTTCACACTTAATTTCCTCCTTAGTGCACTGTTGTCTTTGAGAAGAATACTCTTGTCTGTGCTTTTATACTAGAATCCAACACACAACTCCAGTACAACTTGTATTGATGTGATTCAGTGGAGGAAAACTGCAAAGCACTTGCTTTAAGTGCATCTCAGCTGGCAGAGCAGTGTCACACTGGTTGCCTTTGTTTCCATCCCTTCCAAATGAGGTGCCTGGAGAATGCCTATAAATGGAAGATTATTTTCAAAGCATGTGTGCTCACTCTTCTGTGTAAAAAAAAAGCACAGAGAGCCAAGAAATAAGTCCTCAACTCCCTCTTGTTCTCACTGTGTTAGGGTGACTTGAATTTTTGGACAAGTTTGGCTTAAGTAACTAAGAGGGGTGATTGATGTGCCTAAAATCACAAGCCTCATGTGACAACTTAAACCTCAGAGATGTGGCTGTGTGTGAATTGTCCTCCTGACTTAAAACCAAGGGGGGGGAAATGCCACATGTAACAATATTTAACATCTCTGTGGCCTTTCGTATGTCTAAAATGTCATACAGATGTGAATTTAGTTGAGTTACCCAGACACTGGCAGAGTGGCATGTTCCAGGTTGGCCTGTGCTTTCACCTGGGGATTTAGGGAGGTGGAGAGTGTGTGGATGTTGATTGACTGGGGAGTGAAAATAAACCTCAGCATCCTGTGCTCTGGGGCTTTGCAGCTGAAAACACTGGGGAATGCAAGCTGAGACTGGGAATTGGCACAAAACTCTCACTGTGGTGGTAAACTGCATTATATGTGGCTTCTTCAAATAAATTACAGATTTTCTATGGGTAGAAGTGTTGCCCTTCATTCAGAGATGCACTGGGAGCCTGTGAGGGAGATGTGTCAATAGCTGTTGGTGTGTTAGACTAGGAGTGATGAACCCTTTGGCTCTGCTTTGCTCCAGCCAAGCTCTCAGCTCCACCTTTGCTTCCCCACTGCTTTGCATGTGCAGGTGTCCTGGTGTTTTGGGTGTCTGTGAGTGCTGAGGTGTGTGGTTTGCTGTGCCCTTTAGCACTGCAGATCAGCTCTGGAGATACCTCCTCACTGCCAAAGAGTCAATCTCCTTCTTCATGGAGCTACCACTGCTAATTAAAGCTGTCCCAGGGAATGTTTTCTGCTTGCAAGTAGTTCCTTCTGGTTAGTTGTCAGCTCTGCACATGCTCCTTGCTGTTCCTTATCAGACCTACACAAAGTGCTTTGACATGTTTCCACCCTCTGTTTTCCTCCTCAGTGCTGTGTGTTGGGATGGAGGAGCTCACAGGTGGAGAAATTCCTGCCATCTGCTCCTCCTGGGTGGTTTGCTGCCATCCCTGCTGCCTCAGCTCGTGCTGTCTGTCATCAGAGCTCAGAGATGGGTCAGGAACGATCAAACTCTTGTCTTGTGTTTTTCAGGCTGGAATGGCACTTTATAAGATTGTCCCCAAAAATCCGTATTATTTTTGGTCTGTGATGAGCTTGATTATGCAGGTGTGTACAGTGTGGGGATTGTCACTGCAGGTACAGTGCAGATGTGGAAATGTTCTGAGTGCAAACATGATTTTCATTGGAATGTGTGTTTGGCCTGTTGCTGGGAGGGCTGAGCCTTCCTGAGCAGCAGATGTGGTGCAAAAGGAGTGCTGAAGTGTTTGTTTAATGCAATTTAACTGTTGTATCACCAATTTTATACAACTTGAATTATTCTCTGCTCTGGACTAATGCCTTACTGTCATTTTAGTAGAGAGGTGATGAATAAAACCTCAGATATTTGCAGTTTCTCAGGCAGAACTGAGAGGTTATAAAGGCTCTTGGAGGGAGTAAATGAGCTCTGGACTTAGCACCAAGTCTGCAGGACTAGGCACAGCTCAGCTGTGCTGCTGTTAGTTGAGGCAGCAGATCTAGGCACTAATTAGACACCCTAATCAACAAGAAATAAGCGTGGAAGGCATATACATGTAGTAAAAAATGAGATTTTCTGTACATCACTCCTTTCCTTGCTGCCTTTTCCCTGAGCAGTTGCCTCTGCAGGTGGCAGCTCTGAAAGGGTTTGGGGAGGGATTGAAGCACCTGGGTGGGATTTTTCCCTCTTCTAAAGTGCAAAAAGCAGTGGGTGGGACAACAGCAAAACTTGCTGAGCTGTTCCAGTAATCTTCTCTCCCTCAGTCTATCTCAGCCCAGGATGAAAACCTCTCCAAGACAATGTTTTTGCCACTAGCTGAGAGAATGGTGGAAAAAATGGTGAAGGAGGATAAGATTGAAGCTGAGGCTGAGGTAAGGCTTGGGGATACTCTCACCTAGGTTATGGAGACAAAGAATGCTCTGTTAAATTGATGATTTTAACAGTTTTCCAAATGGTGTTCTGGAAGTAAATGTGAGTGTGGTGGGACAGAAGGAAAACCAAAAGCAGAGGGTTCAGAGGGATGTGGAATTGTGTGTTTTATGGCAAATTCATTGCAGTCTAATCTCTCCTTTAAGGTTGAGCTCTACTACATGATCCTGGAGCGTTTGGAGAAGTACAAGGAAGCCTTAGATGTTGTGAGAGGAAAACTAGGAGGTAATTTAGTCTCTCAGTTAATCATAGTTGTGTGGAGGACTCAGCAGGTTTCTTTTGCTTCACACTTGTCCTCTGCTTCCAAAAACCACTTAGAATACTTGAGGAAGCCTGAATTAGCACCAGTTTTAAGCATAGCTGCAAACCCTGGAGGTGCTGTGGTGCCACCTGGTTTTACCCACCTGTTTGTGGTGTGTAGCCATTGGTCAGTGATGAACTTTGGAGCAATTTGCTGAGCAGTGCTGAATTGGTACCAGCTTAGGTTGTTGTGGGTGCTGCCTTAAAAATAAAGGAAGTTTCTGGTGGCTATTAGAAACTAATGATATTAACCGATACTGTTACACGTTTTAGAGGAGTCTCTGACTATGAAAATTCTACTGGATATTAGGAATGAATTATATTAATGAATATTATTTTGCATTTAGTGGAGTCTTTCTGACAACTAAAATGCACTGGATACTGTTACACATTTTAGAGGAGTCTCTGACAATTAAAATTCTACTGGATATTACAAATGAATGATATTAATGGATATTATTTTGCATTTAGAGGAGTCTTTCTGACAACTAAAATGCACTTGCAGTGCTAAGGAATTAGGAAATCTCTCTATCCTCTGTGGGCCTCTCTCCTCTTCCCCTCCCCTTACTGTTTTGCCTGCTGGGCTATAGTGAGAAGCTTTGTACAGCAAGTAGAGAAGGAAATGCATGGATGGACTCAACCTGCCCTTGTTTTTCCTCAGAGAAGCTGACGAGTGAGCTGCAGAGCAGGGAGAACAAGTGCATGGCCATGTACAAGAAGCTGCGGAGGTGGCCCGAGTGCAACGCGCTCTCCAGGAGGCTGCTGCTCAAAAAGTGAGCTTATATTCCTGCAGTCCTGCTAAAAAGTGGAAGGAAAACGCCTGGTTGGTTGTGAATTGCCTTGTTTTAGTGGTTTTTGTGGTTAAAATAATGTCAGGACAAGTTGCTGTGCTTGTTCAGGCACATCAGTGCAATGAAGTGTAGTTTGCCTCCTCGTTTCTGAAGGCTGTGCTGGTTGTCCAGCTCTGATTTCCTTGGAGAGCAGAACTGCATTTGCACTGAGTTTTCTAGAGCTTCATTTCCCTCTCTTGGCCAGACTTCACACTGGAAAATGCATGTGATGCTTGGAACAGATGCATCAGGAGACAGAACATTCCAGTCTGATCGGAGCTGTCTCGGAGCTGTCAGGAGAGATGTGGTGTTTGCTTGAAGAATTTAGCTGTGCCCTCAGCTTATAGCTAAGAGAATCTTCTGCCCTGTGTTTTGTGGAGATGTTGCTGAGCTCTGATTGGAGTGGAAATGTTAGGAGGAGAGTTTATAGCTTGCCTCAGTTTTGCATTGAGATGGTTCAATACACCTGAAGAAATTCAGGCTGAGGCATTAAACCGTGAGACCTTTTTAAGGGGTGAATGGTTTTATGATGACATTTGGGTTTTTTTCCTGTGTTGTGATTGTGCTATTCCTTAAGTTCAGCTTTGGCAAGGAAATGCAGTTTTAGCTGTGCCTTACTGTTTTGGCAGGTCCCTAAATTTTGTCCTGTGCCTGATTTTTGTTTCAGCTCAGATGATTGGCAGTTTTATATCACTTACTTTGATTCAGTGTTTCAACTCATTGATGAGTCCTGGACACCTCCAGCAGAAGAAGAGCAGTAAGTTGGCAGCTTTGCTTTCCCTTTGTGTTCATGTATTCACTATCTGGGTGACTTGGAAGAGTTTTTCTGTCAACTAAAATCCACTTGCAGTGCTAAGGAATTGGGATGTGAAGGTTTCCATGGGAAATCTCTCTATCTTCTGAGGGCCTCTCACCTGTTCTCTTACTGTTTTCATGCTGGGCCCAAACGATGTGTTCCCCCTGCTTTGTTCTGGAGGCAATAACTTTGGGAACAGCTGTTTCAGGGAGTGGTTTGAACACTACAGAACTCTTCAGTTCCTATTGCTTGTGATGGTGGAGTTGGAGAATCCATGGTGCCACATTTGCCTTAAGGTTATCCTGGGGGTGTGCTGAGCATCACCAGTGCCACAGGAATGGGAAAAATCCACTCATCTCTTGTCTCTCACTGCACAGCTCTTTGGAAGGAGAGGTACACTATTCTATAGAGCAAGCTGTGAAGTTCATAGAGGAGAGGATAACAGAAGAGTCCAAGAGCTCTCGGCCACTTCGGGGACCATATCTAGCCAAACTGGAGCTCATCAGGCGTTTGAGGCACAGAGGCTGCAATGATGAGCACAGACTGGGTAAGGGCCCCAGTGATGAGTACAGACTGGGTGAGGGCCCCAGTGATGAGTACAGACTGGGTGAGGGCCCCAGTGATGAGTACAGACTGGGTGAGGGCCCCAGTGATGAGTACAGACTGGGTGAGGGCCCCAGTGATGAGTACAGACTGGGTGAGGGCCCCAGTGATGAGTACAGACTGGGTGAGAGCCACAAATGTCTGTTAGGACAACCTGTGTCCTGTTGTCTGAGTGTTGAAAGCATTAGAGGATAAGCCTTGAGGAAAGAAAAGTATTTCCAGGCTACTTGGAAAAGCCAGCAGGGAAGTTTTCAGGAGGACCTTTGGGATCTAGGAGCATAAAGTCACTGACATTGTAATGCAAAGTGCATTCCTGGTGCACTGTTCGTGTGGGAAGTTCTCCTGTTGCCAGTGGGATCTCTGAGTGGGTTTTTATTTCATTTTGGCAGCAATGGCAGGCTTTGCTTTTTAAAAACTTGCATTTAAAAATGGTATTTAGGGACTCAGTGAAGAAGAGAGTGTGATTAGAGCAACATCTGTGTTGCTCACTAGTTGCTTTTGTGTTTCCATCCAAAAATAAGTCGTGGTTAGATAAGCAGAGGCTGTGTGTGTGCCTGAATTGCTGAGCTCTTATCTGCCAGAGGAGCTTGAATGAAGCTCTTGGGTTTTTTTTTTTTTGTGTCCTTGGTTACCAGAGACATTGAGCCTCTGTTAAAATCTGCAGTGGTGCAGCTCTCTGATTTCCAAATCACTCTTTAATCTCAAAGGAAAGGGGGGAAAAAAGCATGAACAAAGATTTCTCACAGTGATTTTAGATTCAGCTTGTACTGGAGCGTGTTAAAAAGGTGAACTGGGCTTTTTCCTAGGTGATCCAGAAGAACTCATGTTCCAATACTTCAAGAAATTCGGGGACAAGCCCTGCTGTTTCACTGATCTCAAGGTATTTGTGGATCTCCTCCCACCCGGCCAATACACAAAGGTAAGGAAGGAGAGTGAAGTGGGGGCAGGAACTGCATTGCCTGTTTGCACTCTGGTCCCTTTATCTTAAAATACCTGTGGATCATGTTAAAAGGTTGTGGAAACACCAACTTTTTTACTTTCTGCTCGAAATTCAGAGAACTCTTTGTTCTGTAGAAAACACAGTGAGCATCTGAACACTGAGTGGTTTCGTTCAGAGGGTTTTTGTGGAGGTTAAAAGCTAAGCTGGATCCTGCAGAGTCTCAGGCCCAATATTCCTTTGGCATTTTTATTGCCATTTCAGGGTGTCTGGGGGCTTTGAAATCAAACCTGTTCAATGGGCAAAACCTGCTCCCTCACCTCTTGCAGAGAGGATGTGACAGAGGTGCTTTGTTTGGCTCTGGCAGTGCCAAGAAAGGGACCCATTGATGCTGATGGAGAGGTGATGGAGAGACCTAGGGCAGTGCTTTCCAAAATCTCGTTCTGAGCAGCTCTCTGGAACTGAAAAGCTCATTTGTGCAGAGTCATGAGCAGCCCTGAATGACTTCAGCAGCTGAGAATCCTGTCAGCACCCCAGTGTTTGTCTGAGCCATTGTGTGAGTGAGCACTGCTGGGGAGGGCAGCCAGAGGGGGAGATGTTGGTAAACAAAGTCTGGATGGTGTTCTCTTAGTTTATTAAAGTCTCTTTGCACTGCTAGTTGAAGCTCTTGCCAGCCACACTGCCAGTGAGTGTTGCTCTGGCACGTGTGTGTTGCTGGTTTATGTTCAGAGGTGTGTGTGTTTACCCCAGGGGCAGGAGCTGTGGTTGGAAGGATATTTAACTCCTAGTTCTGGAAATGGTGATTCCATTGCAAGGTAACCCTGAAGTACAGACCTAACTTTTCAGGAAACGAATTCTAAACCAGGAGTGGAAAGAATAGTATTGAGTAACAGTTTAGGCTACAGTTTTGTCCCAGTGCTTGTAAAACCAGGACTTGGAATAAATGCTCTAGAACTTTCTGTCTGGCCCTAAAACTGCTGCTGGTTTACTGAATATGTTCTGGACTATATGGAGTGTCAAACTGATGTACTGGGAGGTTTTCCCAGCCTGTGGCTGTCTCTGAAGCAGCATCTGCAGCAGTTTAACTCGGTCAAGGACGTGGAGCTGTGGAGGTTTTGTGGTGCTGAAGTGCTGATGAGTTTTGGAATTGCAGTTACAGTTCAGTAGCTGAGGGTGTGGAGATGTTGCTGGGCCACTGCCATGGGAGATACTCCAGAACTAATGGTCATGACATCAGTCTTGACTTCTCAGAGGTGTAAATTGGGAGTGTGGAGCTTGGTGAGCTGGGTGACCTTGCTCAGCTTGGTGATATCTCCAGCTGAAAAGCTCTGTCAACACAGTCTTCATATTCTATGGAAAAGTGGGGTTGGTGTGTGGTGCTGAGTGTCACTCCTCTCTGGCTGTCAAGCTTTTTGCCTCAGGTTTGCCTTTGATGCAGTGTCGATACCAAGTGTAGCAAAGCTGAATTCATTGCATTTGACTCAGATTTCAGTCTGTAATCTTGGATTTTAGGCCAGAGGCTGCTGCACAGCCCCAGCTCCGTGTTGTGAGGAGTCTGCTGTCTCCCAGTGAGACTCTAAACAGTGAGAGGCTGCTGCTCTGACAACTTAATTCAAACAAGAAGTCATTAATCAAAGCTGGTGCCCTCACTGAGCCCAGCACATGACTTCAGAGCAGACACAGCAGCCAGTGCGAAGCCACTGCTGCCTCAGTGTGCTCTGAGGCCTCAGTCCCTGCTTGTTTTGGTGGCATCTGTTGTTCCTGGGAGTGTTAACAGGTGCTGGTACTCCATGCTGTGTCACTGCATTGGAAACGTGCCTCGGATGGGGTTTTTTTCCCCTCCATCTGTTTGATGAAACTCACTAAAAGCTCTTGAGTGCAAGCAGAGCTCTGTGCTCAGGAATCCCAATGATGTCTTTAACCACCGATTCAGGGTGACATCAGGGTTCACACTGACACTTCCACCTTGCCTTATGGCCTTGATTTGAGGGAGGAAATGATCTTTCCATCCCTGCTGTCCCAGCTGCCCTGCAGGATGTAACACCAGTGTTTCTCTCCCAGTTCATCCATCAGCTGCTGGAAGTAATCCCTCTGGCAGCAGCAGCAGAGAACCAAGTGGCACTGCCAGCTGACATCAAAGCTCTGCAGCAGCACCTGTGTGTGGTGCAGCTCTCCAGGCTGCTTGGCATCTATCATGGCATGGATAAGAAGCAGAAGCTGAGTGTGGTCCGGGAGCTGATGCTGAGATATCGCCATGGATTGGAGTTTGGTGAGGAAAATCCCATACCTAACGTTGCAGTTCACTTGCAGGGACAGAACAGCACAAGTGCTGATAATACTTTGCTGCTCCTTATGTTATATCCTTGGGTGGACCTGAATTGTTGCCTTTAGTTCCTTTCAGTTGTGTATGTTAAATGAGACATTTCTGGGTGGTTCAGGGAGTACATTTGTCCTTTGCAGAATTGCCTGTGCCTTGAGGCAAACTCAGGGTTATCACTGATGTACACAGGACAAATACCTGGGCAGGAGGATTGATTTGTAAGTCCTGAGTTGTGAGATAGTCTTTCTTCTTCCAGCATGTATCAGCTTATCAAGTGCCCCAGAATCTACCCAGTGATGAACAAATGTATAAAGTTGTGTCAGTTTGTAAGAAAGTTGTGATTCTGTAAGTGAAACTGATTCTCTCTCAGGTCATGGTGTCATTCAGTAACTGTGAGAAGCAGCTGACAACACTGCTGGTAATTCAAGGATCATTTTCTTTCTCTTTTTAGGGAAGTCTTGTTTGAAAACTGAATTGCAGTTCTCAGATTATTACTGCCTGCTTGCAGTTCACCTACTGCTAGACCTGTGGCTAGAAGGTAAGTTCCCCAAATTCTGCTTACTTAACCCCAGCCTGGATGGTTGTGACAGGGAGACTGTGTCCCTGTGGCCAGGGTTGGCTTGGTAGGCCTGCAGCTTTCTGAGGTTGTGGTTTTTGTGCAGTGAGAGGTATTTTAGGAGTCTGATCAGCTGGTGTGTGACCTGAATCTCACTGACCTCTAAAGGGATTTAATTCTTCTGATTAATTCCTTTTTTCTCTCTCTTTGCACGAGCTGCTGACAAGTCCTTGCTGGTAGCAAAGTGTTTTGAGAGCTTTCCTTGCCCTTCCTGACATACTTTGTCTTTTAGATCCCTTGTTTCCAGACCTCTGCTGGGACCTGTTCCCTGTGTTGAGTATTCCTGTACTCCACACCTGCTCTGCCTGTTGGTCCACAATCCCACAGTCTCCAGTGGTGGCTGTCCCTGGGCACTGTGTACCTTCCTGCCCTGTATAGTTGTCAGTTATCCCTTGGTCTTTCCTGAGGGAGATCTAGTCTTCAACCTGAGTAAATCCATGGTCAGGTTCCAGGCAGGTCACCAGTGGATGTGGCCTCTTAAATTCCTGGATTTTTTTGCATAATGCTTGGGATTGTTGTGTATGTAGCAGCCAGACTTCCCAGGCAGTCCAGGATCCATCAGGGAAGGTCACTAAGCCTGCAGTGAGCTCAGCTGTGAGTGCTCTGTACAGATGTGAGCTAGGTCGTGCCTGGGAGGAATTTCTCCTCCACCATTCCCCCAGGAGCAGCTGCAGTGCTGGAGCAGGTGTCAGACTGTGCCTGCCATCTGCACATGTAAATCCCTGGCACCATTCCTAGAGCTGTGCAGCATCAGGAAGCTCCAGCTCCACGGGGAATTGGTGTCCAGTGCCTCTCTCTGCTCACCCCTCCGTGTGTTTTGTCTGTCTCCAGGTGAAGAGACAGCTGTGTGGCAGTGCCTGACTCTCTTAGAAGAAGGGTTGTCTCACAGTCCTTCCAATGCTCAGTTTAAATTGCTGCTCATTCGAATCTACTGCAGGCTTGGGGCCTTCGAACCCGTGGCAGAGCTCTACTCCAGCCTGGACGCGAAGCACATCCAGCACGACACCATCGGGTGGGTGGTACATACTGAGAATAATCCCTCCTCAGCTGCTCTGCCCTTTGCCACCCACACTAAGCACATTGGCACATCTGCACGTGCTGTTGTGTCTCACAACAACAATCTACAGCTCCCTGCCAGGGTTGGAGAGAGCTGTGGGATGTCTGTCCTGCCAGGGCTGCAGGGAGAGGACTAGAGGGAATGGTCATAAACTGAGCCAGGGCAGAGTCAGATTGGATGTGAGGAGAAATGTTTTCCCTGTGAGGGTGTTGAGGCACTGGGATATTGCCCAGGGAGGTGGTGGAGTCACCGTCCCTGGAGGTGTCTAAGAGATGTCTGGATCTGGTGCAGGAGGATCTGGTTTGGGGGTTCCAGCAGTGACAGGTTAAGGTTTGGACTCGATGGTCTTAGAGGTCTCCTCCAAACTTGATGACTGATTCTAAATCCCTTCTGCACATCTGCTGCTGTACACTCCCCTTTTCATGCAGTGTCTTTCCTGAGTGATTTTGTTGGGTTTTCAGAGTATTAGCTAAATGTTAACTCATCTAAAGAAGTTTGGGAAGTGCCTGTCTTGCTGCCACTCATAGCTTGGTGGTCCAGTTTGTGCTGTTGCTCAGCAAAGCTTGGGAGGAGCACAAGTGCACGCAAACACCACATGGCTTTGGTTGGTGTGTTTGGGGGTGTCTAATTGAGTAAACTCTTGCACACTGCTGGTTTTGGCTGGGATAGAGTTAATTTCTTCTCAGTAGCTGGTGCAGTGCTATGTTTTGGATTGAGGATGAGAATAATGTTGATTCTCCTTCCCATTCCACCAGGAGAGAAGGTAGAGAGGAGGGAGAGACAGGGCAGTGAGTGAGTGGCTGCATGATGCTTCATTGCTGGCTGAGGTTAAACCACAGCACACACTAAGGTGGATGGAGGAGCTCCAACCCCCACACATTGTTTTTAGGAAATTAAGAATCTTTTCTATTGCTTCTAAAAGTAACTCCTGAGTGCTGTTGACATGGCTGTTAAACCTCCAGGCTGCTCAGGAAAGCTGTGCTGTGTTTGAGGCTCCCTGGGCACCCTGCTCTGCTGGGAGCTGTCCCTGCCCAGGGCAGGGGTTGGGGTGGCTGATCTCTGGGGTCCATCCCAAGCCCTTGACGTGCTGTGGGTGCACAGTTTGGGTTCCCCAGGCTGTGGCTGACCTTTGACTCGTGCTGTGTTGTGTTGCAGCTATCTCCTGACGCGCTACGCCGAGGCCTTGGGCCATTACGCTGCTGCATCCCAATCCTGCAACTTTGCACTCAGGTTTTTCCACTCCAACCAGAAAGATGTAAGTTGAAAGACGCCTCTGTGTCCTTGCAGGAGAGCTGTGTGTCAAGGTGCCTTACAGGAGTGTCTGCCCTGGCTCAGGGCTCATAACAACAAGGAGGAATAGGATGTGCAATGCTGTAGTAAAGGTTACCTCAACCTGTGTCTCTTACTACAAGAATTTAACTTACTGTTCCTTCAGGTTTTGCTTTACCTTTGTTTTCATCGAGGCCAGTTTTAATGCTCCTCAAAAAATAGCTACTTTTAAATTCATTACTGTGATTTTCTGCATTAATGTAAGTGAAAAGTCATGTAGTAAATCAGTCCTGGTATACAACTCCTGTGTTTTGGGAGGTCACAGAGCAGCCTGGGGTGGTGGGTCAGGATGGTGATGGCACACTTGAGAATCCCTTGTGGATCATTGCCATGTTTCAGTGGTGGCGAACACTTGGGAATCCCTTGGGGATCATTGCCATGTTTCAGTGGTGGCTGTTCTGGGCACACAGGGATGGTGGGGAGGGAACATCCCATGCTGAGGAGTGGGAGTATGTCCTGTGTGTGTATTACACACTGTGGTCACTGCTGAGAGGTAGGTGAAGAAAGTTACTTGTACTTCCTGAGAAACAGTGGTGCAATCCAGCTGTAAATCTCCCAGCCAGCCACTGGCTACATTGGCTCCAAAGGCTCTGCAGTCATCCAATTTGTTTTCCCACTGTCCAGCAGGAGATGAAAACCCAGGAGCTGTCTGTGCTGGATAGGAAAGGGAATCCCTCGGGAGTACCCTTGCTCTGTTGGCAGCTCAGGTGATTCCTGGGGACAGGATTCCCATTCCCTGTGCCTGGAAGGGAGATGCTGAGTTACCATGACTGTGTCTGACACGTTTTCCTGTTGGATGCACGGAGCACCACATGGATTGTGTGGTGGGATGGGAGCTCACTCTGCTCTGCATCCTCCATTTGCTCACTGATGCTGCTTGCCAAGAGGCTCTGGATTCCTGGGAGTGAAGCCCTGGATGCAGACAGCTTTATCCTCTGTGTCCATTGCTGCTAGTGGAAGGGGGTTTCAATAAGCTGCAATTTTTCAGTCTTGTCCAAAAGTCATTTGGTGGATGTCAATGAAAAGCATCCCTGGAACACTCTCCAAGGGAAACTCATGACTTGGGTGCCAGGTGAAGCAGGGACCAGAACAGCTGCTGGATGTGACTTCTGCTTGGGAACACTGTTGTAAAGCATCAAGAAATCATCTTTCCCTGGAAAACAGTCGGAAGGAATTCAGGTGTGGCTGCCTTGGGAGAAGGTTATCCCCTTTGGCATGGATGCTAAAGGTGCCTGTGGCAGGGAAGACCTGGTTGTCTCCAGGAGCTCAGCATCTGTGTGTGGATGAGGACAGCTGCAGGCCAAGTGCTGCTGGCAGGAAAAGGCTGCTCAGATCGTTCCAGAACTCCTGAAAAGGCAGTGCCTGGGTGGTTCAATCTGCTGCACTTCACAGTCTTGGAATTGCAAGAGGAGCATAAGTGGTACAGTTCTTCCTGCAGCAAGATGAGGATGTGACTGCAGAACTCACATCGTGTCTCGTCTTGGAGACAGAGAATGGTGGCCAAAGGACCACGAGCTGTTGTTGCTCTCAGGTAGCCAAATCTCCTGTGTTCTGGACACTTCCAGTGGTTTTCTCCTTAAGATGCTTTTGCTGAGAAATGTCCTCAGATCTGTGTTTGCAGCTACCAAGTGTCCTGTAACCCAGCCATTGCAGGAGGTGAGAGCTCAGTTCAGGGTTTGCTGAGGAGGATGTGATGAGTGGGGAGGAAGAAGGGGGTTCCTCGCTGTAAGATGTGTCCTGAGCATCACAAGGTCAGGATCTGCTGCCAGTTTCTGTGCTCCTGTGGTTACTCTTCATGCTCAGGGCCCTGAAAGCAGCTTCCCATTCCACACCTAACTGCAGTGTTAAAGCCTTTCAGAGTTCCCTTTTTGCAGGGTTCCAGGCACTGCCTGCTCTTTCCTAGATGGTGCTGAGGTAGCTGGAATGTTTTGCAGCACAGAGAATGTGTCCTGCAGCACCCTGTGCGTGGGACTGTGCCTGCAGCAGGAAGTGTGGGATGCAAACCAAGTGGTCTGGCATAAAAATAGAGCCACTGAATCAGACTCATTGCTTGGGATAAACACATTTTCCTTCTGACTTGCTGAACTTCACAGCCTGACGTGGATCCTGTGTAAGAGTAGGTCCTATGAGTAACAGCCACTTGGGTGCTGTGCAGTGCTGACAGGATTCCTGCTCTGGGAGAGGATGCCAAGCACAGGGAGGAGAGAGAAGGCAGCATTGCTATATTTGGCCAGAACTAAAAAGGCATCTTTATCCTTCTCAAGTTAGTCCTCCTTCAACCATGCCCAATCCTGAGTAATCTCTAATTTTCTTGTGTCCATCCATCTCTAATTTCTCCAGTACTGCAGGCACAGCACTCCAACCTGGCCTGGGGGGATTTAAAACCACATGGATGCAGTTGAATTAGCACCCACAGCCTGCCATGACCTCTGCAAGGCTGTTTATCAGAGGGTATGTTGTTGCATATTTGGCATATTCTTTTTTTAATACAGTTGCAAATAACCAAATTTCTTGGGGGAAAGAAAAAAAAAGACAGTGACCATTACTTAGGTTGGAGGTAAAGGAAGTAGGTGGTTTGGGTCTGTGAGTGCTTCTAGTATCTGAGCCCTCAAAACAGGTTGAGCCTGTTAGGATCATATGAAGCTCAGTTACCCAGAGGCCTTTTTGGTGCCTCTCACCTTCATTGCAGTTCATAATCCTGGTCAGAAGAAAAGGATTTGCCAGAGTTTCTCAGTTGTGGAGTAATGGTGATGTAACACATCTCCCTTGGTTGGGAGCAGCTCACTCCGTGTCCAGTTCACTCTACCTCTGCAGTTGGACATCTCCATTAAATTCCAGTTGTTTGGGGCTCTTTCATCATATAAATCTCCTCCTGGAGTTGGCTTGGACTGCAGTGAGTGTTAGCTGCCTGCCTTATGTTGCTGCATGTGAAGCAAAGTGTCCCCTGGACCCTGACAGCTTCCCTTGGTGTTTGTATGTAACGTACACTGTGTGACACTGTACTCAAAAACCTAATAAAAAAGAGAATCAAAACAATGTGTGAGTAATTTTTCTTTCAAATCTCTGTTGTGGTAACCTGTGATGCACATTCAAGTCAGGTCCAGAAATTCTGGGGGGTATTTCTTTGGCCTGGAAGTATTTCTCATCATGGAACAATGATTTAATGGTTTGACTAATGCATCTGAAAAGCAAAAGGAAGGGAAAAAAGCTTCCCAAGTCATCTCTTCCCTCTGAAGTAGTTCTCAGTCTGTGGTGACAGCAATGTGGTGGTTTGTAGTGTTGGTTTGGTTGTTCTCACTGCCCATGGAGCATGTGGGATGCCAAACTGCTGGGCTGACCTGGGCGAGCAGAAGTGCAAACTCCTCCCAGGGGTTGAGTCTCTGCCACATTCTGTCCCTCTGGGCTGGTAAACACCACAGAAATGCAGCTCCTGGCAGTGACCTCGTCAGCCTCTGGTTGTTCCCAGTGTGTGGCAGTCACTCATGCAGAGATGCTGTGTGTTCTCTTCCAGACCTCAGAATACATCATTCAAGCCTACAAGTATGGGGCATTTGAGAAGATCCCAGAATTCATAGCCTTCAGGAACAGGCTCAACTCTTCCCTTCACTTCGCCCAAGTTCGCACCGAGCGGATGTTGTTAGACCTCTTACTTGAAGCAAATATGTAAGTGCAGCACTTTGGATGGGGAAAACTGGGAACTTTGTGCGTGGGGGAGCACAGGACAAGTGAGACCTCCTTGAGGAGCTGCAGCTCCCTGGCAGAAAGCTGTGGGCTGCAGCTCTGCTCCTGATGGTCTCCAGCTGAGCTGAGATTGAGATTAGGTGTTAGGAAAATTTCCTTCATGGAAAGGGTTGTCAAGCACCGGCACAGGCTGCTCAGGGCAGTGGTGGGGTCACCATCCCTGGAAGTGTCCAGAAAACACATGGATGTGGCACCTGAGGACATGGTTTAGTGGTGGATGGGTTGGGGGTTGGACTTGGTGGTCTTGGAGTTTTTTGCAGCTTGAATGATTCTGTGATTGTGATTTGCTCTCCCTCCAGCTCCTTGTCAGTGCTGTGTGTCACGTGTCTGACACCAGGGAGCTGAGCAGTGACAGAACATGGTCTGTTAGTGACACCTCAGTTTCAAAGCCTTGAGCAACCTGCTCTGGTGGGACTGGATGAGCTCTGAGGAACATTCCAACGCCTGAACATTCTAGGATTCTATGTGTTTTCCCTTTCCAGTGGTTTTATTTAATGCTGCTTGCTGTTACCTACAGATCGACCAGTTTAGAAGAAAGTATAAAGTCCATGAGTCTGAGCCCAGAGGAGGATGACATTCCATGGAAGGATTTGCGTGACAACAGAGACCTGACAGTCTTGTTTAGCTGGGATCCCAAAGACAGGTGAGTGCAGATAGCCTCAGCTGCAGCCACACCATTTCCTTACCACACACATGGCACAGAAATTCCCTTCAGGGCAGCTGCCACGTGTCAGTGTTCCCTGGGCCTGCACACCTAACCTGCACCATTCAGCACTTCAGCTCTGCTGCCTTTTCATGTGTTAGGAGTTTTCTGCATTGCTGACAACTCCTTATCATAGTGTCATGTCAGTGTGTTAAAGGGTTGGGATGGAGCTTAGAGATCACCCAGCCCCAACCCCTGCCCTGGGCAGGGAC
>NW_008666051.1:22165-28680 GCF_000695815.1 Acanthisitta chloris
TTCCCTGGAGCCCCTTCAGCTCCTGGCAGGTTGCTCTGAGGTCTCCACACAACCTTCTCTTCTCCAATCTGAACAGTCCCAGCTTTCTCATAGGGGAGATGCTCCAGTGCACTTCTCAGATTCGTGGCCTCCTCTGGCCTTGCTGCAACAGTTCCATGTCCTTCTGATGTTGGGGACAGCAGAGCTGTGTGTAGCACTCAGCAGAGCAGAGGGAAGGAATCACCTCCCTTGAGCAGCAGCTCACACTGCCCACACTGCTTTGGATGCAGCCCAGGCCTGGGTTGGTTTCTGGGCTGTGAGCTCACACTGAGCTCCTGTTGAGTTTGTCATCACCCATCACCCCTGCACACTTTTCATGCAGTGTTTTCATAGCTTTGGGGGAGCTTTTGTGCCTGAGAGAAGCTTGTGCAAGCTCAGAGCGTTTGCCTGAAACTCTTTGGTGCCTTTCCCTAGGGACATTTCTGAAGAGCATAGGAAACTGTCCCTGGAGGAGGAGACCATGTGGCTGCGAATTCGCTCTCTGACGCTGAGGCTGGTGAGTGGCCTCCCAGCTCTGAGTCACTCTGTGCACCCAAAGAACTCGGACAAGGCTGCAGAGAATGGTGTCTCCTCCAGGATCGACACCGTGCGCTCCCTCCTGCAGCAGCTGGAAGCAGCAGTGGATTCAGGGAAGAAGTTTCTAGAACAAAAAATTCAGGTACCAGTAAGCAAAAAAAAAGCTACCCGCAAATCCAACCTGCCTGGGAATGCAAAGTGAATGTGACACCCTGCAGGCTGCACTTGCCTCCCCCTGGGTCTGTGGGGTGGGACTGGGAGATGTGCCAGACTGGGTTGGGGATGAGGAAAAGCTGCAACACCTTTACCTTTTTTCTTTGCTTCTTGCCTAGTATCCTGTCCTTGGCCCTCCTCCCACCAGAATGGCTGGTTTCCTCAGCAGTGGCAGCTGCCAGTGCCAGACTAGCTTGTTTTACCTTGTTAGTGATATTTATGAGCTAGATACCAATGGCTTAGGTAAGTGTTTGGGGCTGAGCAGGTTGATGTGTGGTGGGAGGGAGTGAGAGGGTTAGTTTGAGAGCTGTTGTTGTGCACTCAAAAGTGTTACTTGGGGGTTAATTTTCTGTCTGACACCCAATTATCTGGGAGTCATTGCCTTAATTTAATGCTTTTTGTGAGTCTTCTTGTACCCTGTGTCTTGTAATAAGGTGTAAAACAGGCTGCAAGAGCAGTTGCACTTGCTTTGAACTGCTGACACTAAATTACATTTCAATGCCTCTTAGCTTTCTGGAAGCAGAAAATTTATAGCTGTCATTTTTCTTTATTTCTTTTTCTTTTTTTTTTTTTTTTCCAGAAGATTCAGCAGAAATCCAGGAAAGAATAGGGAATAGTTTCAAGTCTTCAGTAGAACGACTGACAGGTAAATGGTAGCTCAGATAGACACTGGGGGCTCAGGTGGTGCTCCCTGGTGCTCTGAGCTTGGCTGCTGAGGGTGCTGGGAGTGCTTGGGCCTTGCAGCTTCTGTGAGAGGCTTGAGGGCAAGGCTGAGGTTCCCCCTGGCTCCACTGGTGGTGGAGCTTTGCCTGCTCAGGGCTGAGATTTCCCCCTGGCTCCACTGGTAGAGAAGCTTTCCCTGCTCAGGGTGTCGCTTGTCACTGTGCTGACCTTCAGCCTGGGCTGGCAGCTGCTGTCCCCCCGGGCTGGGAGTGCCAGGAAAGGCTGTGGAGCTGCTGTTTGTGATGAACCACAGCCCAGAGGGGATGTGAGAGCTGGACCTCAGCATCACCTGCTCAGGGATCATTCCCTGACTGCTCTGCATGCTAAGGGTGGGAGGAAATACCCATTTCAGTGATCTCCGTGTGCTAATAAAGCTTTTCTTCCCTCTTTTCAGACTTGTTCAGTAAATGTAAAGGTGATTTGATTGAAGTCAGAGATGGCACCTTGAAAACTCATCCAAACCTGTTAGAAAACTTAGTCTTCTTTGTCGAGGTACTTTTTTTTTCTTTAGAAACTAGAAACTTGGGAGTATTTCAGAGTAGAAATGTTGGGGCCGAAACACTGAAAACTGTCTCTCAGTCACTCTGAGGTCAGAGATATTGTTGCATATTCTAACTACTTTGAGTCCCACCAGTGGCAACATCAAGACAGGTGTAGAAGCCTCCTGTGACTGCAACTTGTAACACACTTGTGCCTTTGTTCCAGACGATCTCCATTGCTCTGTGGGTATCCAGTTACTGTGACAGTGTCCTCAGACCCTTCAAATCCAACCTGCAGAAAAAGAAGAAGAAAAAAAAAGAAAGCAGTGTAGCTATGGTACAGAAAACATTCCTTTTTCCTCCTTTAATACTGAAAGGAAAATCAGGGTAACATGTCCTAGGTGAAGTGGTTAGCTGGGAGTGGTTACCTGGGCAGCACTGGGGAAGGGACAGGATGTGAGTTGTGGTGTGGAATGGACACTAATGTGTGTTCTACATTCAAGATGTGTTTGTTTTTGTAGCCACCTGTATTTACACACTTCCTGGATTATGTGACTGAACTACAGACATTAACTTCCAATGTAATAGATCATATCAAAGGGCTTGAAATCATTCTGACTGCACTGAAACTTGAAGAGTTGTCCCTCAAGGACACTCTGCTCTTACAGGTAAGAGCTGCTGTGGTGATTCTGTGCTTTGGATGTTTGTGTGTGACTGATGATGTTCATCCCTCTGGGATAACTGGATTTCAGCCCCAGACACTTTGCACAAAGATGTGTCCAGACGTTTTGAAGGGGTGTAATGTGTCCAGAGCCCTGTCTGGGCAATACCAGGAGCTGTAGGCCATAGAATCTCATCTGTTGTTGCTGCTGATTCTGTGCTGAAGACATTCCCTTTGTGGACACTGATCCTCAGGGATTCCTTGGTGGTGGTGGAGGGAGTTAAAAGGAGGATTTGAACACTTGCTGTGGAGTGATTGATTTCTCCTTTGCCTTTTTGCAGGAAGAAAAAAAGTTTACAAAGACTGTGCAAGGGAAGGTCCAGAGCAGTTACCATCACTCAGTTCAGGAAATTGGAGAGCTGCTGAAAAAGAGACTTGATACCATTAAAAAACTAAAGATTTGAGAACTGCATCCTTGACAGACTCCACAGGGGAGTGACACCAGAGTCCCAGACAGAAGCAACATCCACTGTACCATCACTTTAATCCAGAACTTCCTCATAGTGCATGAAGGACTAAAAATCATGAACCAATTTTTTTTTTAGGTATTACAGATATATTGAGCTGATTTAAATTATTGTACATAAATGAGACCCAGGGACCCTAAGCAGGGTGTGACCACTTTTTATACATGTTCATAGGCATATTGAAATAGGAAAAAGTCACTTTCTTCCCTTTTGATCTCTAGAAACAGCTGGAGATGGTGTTTAGAAGCAGCAATAGAAATCCAGTGTGAAGCATCTTATCTCCAAGGAGTTGTGTTTCCATCACCATACAGTGGTTCTGTTCTTTGTATGGTCTTTGCCTTAGAAGTGCAGAACTCGTAGATGTCCCTGTTCAGCCTCCTCTGAGACGAGTCTGTCCCCTGGTCCTGCTGCAGGAGTTCCACCAGTTGGTTCCTCTGAGGAGAGACCTGCAGGGAGGAGGTGTCACTGCACACAGAGGGTTTGCAGACTGCAGGTGTGAGGAGGAGCAAACTTGGCTTTGGAAAGGAAGAGATGGGAATGGGTGTTTGAGCCAGGAAAGAGACAAAACCACAGATAGCAGTGAGGTGTGACACTGCAGTCCTGTCAGGTCAGTGTCAGCAGCAGTTGTCATGGCTTTGAACGAGTGTGTTTAGATGACAAACTTTTAAAATTCAGTATTTTGATAGGAAACAAAATCCTCTAGGCTTTGGTTTTAAGTTGGCAAAGGTAACTTTTGCTTCGCTGTGGTGTGAGGCTGAGATCCTTTCTGTCCCTGTGTGCTTGTTTTTTTCTGCAGCTGAACTTTGAGTATCCAACTCCTGGCTCATTAGGCTTTGTGTTAGGAGATGCAATTGCATCATCTGCTCGCAGGGAATCTGCATTTCTGCTGGGATTTTTCACTTTAGAGGAGCCCAAAACTGACAGGCAGAGCCAGTTCAGGTACCTGCAGGACAAGGGGCAGGTCAGGCTCGGCAGGTTCCTCATCTCCTGGTTTAAAGCAGCTAGTTTGAGGGCTAGATTTGAGGTTCAAAGAGAGCTGACTGCATTTGTCACCTCTTCTGTTTTATTAGTGGTGCTAGAATGTTGATGAGAGTATTTTTGTAATGAATCCCCTGTATTAAAAAAACCCCAAACCAACCCAAAGCTACTTTTACTGGATTTAGTTTTGCTCTGCCCCATCCTGAAAGGGAAAGAAGAATGTCTGCAGGTTGTCAAACTGAAGATGTGCTCATGGTTTGCTTGCACTGTCTGAGAAGTGCTCTGGGCTGGAGGAATACCAAAATGTGTTAGGTTTGTTTTCATAATAACACTTCTCCTGAGAAAAAGAAAAGAACTGAACTCTCAAGTGTTGTGTAGAGTGACTGATTCTGGAGGAAGGGTGAGCTCCTCAGAGCAGGGCTGAGGCTGCTGCCTGTGGCTGTGCAGGGTGAGTGGAAACAGCCACTGCTGAGGTGATGCAGTGCCCAGAGCAGCACTGAGCCCCTTCCTGGCCAGGGAGGCAAAGTGTCCCCAGGGCTGTGACACCAGCACTGACACAGCACTGGGCTCCAGAGGAGCTGCTCCATGCCAGACTCTCCTTCCACTGCTGTTTGAACAGCTTCAGCCCCCCCAGCTGTGTCAGAGCGAGTGGAGCGTGAGGCTCACGGCCCCCAACGCTCCGACCCCTCCCAAGGGCCTGAAAGCAGAACTTGGGGTAAAAAAAGCCTTTCTGCATCAGCTCCCCTGAAAGCAGAACTGAAGCTGCTGGGGCACATGTGGCACTGGGGGGGCTGAGCTGGGGGGGCTGTGGCTCACCCTGACGTCCCCCTGGTGCAGGGGGTGCTGCTTCCAGCCTCTCCTGCTTCCACTTCAGCCTCTCCTGCTTCCACTTCAGCCTCTCCTGCCTCCCCTCCAGCCCCTGCTGGTGCTGACCTTGTGCAGGATGTTTGATCCCACCAGCTGCCATCTCTTCCCCAGCTGTGGTTTCTCCAGGAGGAGCAGTGCCCAGACTCTGTGCTGGCTGCCTGAGGGCTCAGCTGGGGGAGGATTTCTCTCCCCTATAAATTGTGTACAGTTAAATATATTATATATTTCTTACAGAAGAGCATTTTCCCCTCCAGGATAATGTCCCACAGGGACCTGATGATAAATTCAAGCTATAACCCATTGCTGCTGTTCCCCTTTTTTTTTTCCCACTTTTAGGAATTGTTTTTTGTTTGTTTTGGAGTTATTATTTGTTTTGGTGAAGAATTGCAAACCATACCTAGAAGAAGTTACCAAGACTACTGTTTACAGACTGAGAAAATACTGCTTTTGTACTACTGGGATCACGAGCCACGATCCTTTTACAGATCTCCTCGACTCCTCTTGGCTTCAAATCAGTGTCTGATGTAGATGAAGGCTGGAAGTCTCCCACCCTGCTCTGTCTACACCCAGGACAGACTGTACAATGCCTGTTTGTGTTGCCCATCATTTTTGTACTTTTTAACTGTTCAGAACTTGCATTTATATTTTGCAATCCTCGATAATCATGACTTTATTTTAACCTCTAGTAACCTTAGGGATGTTATATTTTTTTTGTTGTATTTGCAGCCTTATCTGAACTTTCTCTTGATTATTGTTAATTTATGACTAGGAGTTATGTATGCCTCAGCCTTCTACGGACTCAAGTGACACAACTGCAACTGAACTGCTTTAAACTGGATGGGTTTATAATTTATATAAAAGTCAGTTTCGTTACAAATCTTGGTTTGCTGCCTCATTTTTGGGTCAGGAAGTGAGCAAAGTGCTTGTCTGTGCTGTTTAGCTTTGCCAGCCCCAGGGGGAAGCACAGCACTCTCCTCCAGAGGGGCTGATCCGTGCTGGACTGTCCTTCCACTGCTGCTGCAGCTCACCCACTTGTATCAGAGAGCAACGGTGCAGGTGAGAGGTTAACAGCCCCCAACGTTCCAGCCCCTTCTGTGCCCCCAAAAGCAGAACTTGTGGTAACAACAGGCTTTCTGCATCAGCTCCCTGACAAGCAGTTACCTGCAAAGAGGGAGGGTGGAAATCCTCATTACCTGCAAAGAGGGAGGGTGGAAATCCACCTGCAGATTGGGTGCAGGGTGCTACCTGCTGGGGGAGGGAGCTTGGATGTGTCAGTGCTTTGCCATGATGATCCATCACTCTGCTCTTCGGGCTTTGTGCATTGCTTGCATTTCATCCTGCTGATTCCAGAGGGCTTAACACCAGCCCCGACTGCAGCACTGACACAACACCATCCTCCAGCAGGGACAGCCTGGACTGTGGGACTGTCCTTCCACTGCTGCGGCGGCAGCTTGAGCTCACCCCGTTCTAGAGAGCAAGTGTGAGTGGGATTGAGAAGAGGAGGCTCAGGGG
>NW_008666052.1:0-60948 GCF_000695815.1 Acanthisitta chloris
TCCCCTGTCACGTACCACGCTGTTCCTCTGCATCAGCAAAATAAAAAGCGCTGAACAAAGAACGAGGAGCCGCTGGTTTGAAGGAGTCTCAAAGGGTTTAAACACAGTGCCTCAAACTGAGGTTTAAGGTTTCTGTGTAAAGCGGCTCGGCCGCATGGTAAGGGCGCAGTGGCACAGACGTTAATGCAGCTCCACACGCAGCGAACCCAACACACACTGCGAGCGCGGAGCGGGTTCCGCCTTGAGCACAGCGAGTGTCACAGCGCAACAAATCCAGTTCCTTCTTAGAACTCCCTCTTAGACTGTTTTCCCACGTAACCCTAAGTCGCTTTAAAAGTGAAGTCGTTTGATAGACTCACAGAATGGTTTGTCTTGGAAGGGACCTGAAAGACCATCTGGTTCCAGCTCCGCTGCCATGGGCAGGGACACCTCCCACTACACCAGGTTGCTCCAAACCCCATCCAAGCTCTCATCGAACACCATCAGGACTGGGACACCCACAGCCTCCCTGGGCAGCCTGTGCCAGCGCCTCACCACCCTCACAGTAAAGGTATTTCTTCCATACATCAAATCTGAATTTCTCCTCGTTCAGATTGAACCCAAAAGCTTCTGTAGAGCGAGATACACAAGCTGAGGTGAAGTGCCAAAGTGCCTACAAAGTAATAACCCACAGCATCTCAATTAAATGCAGTTACATTAGGTGCTGTGCCTCATTGTGTAGCTGTGGTTCTAATTACACTGACGTGTTTTGCAACAGAGACCTGGGTGACATCAATATGGGTAAATCATTTAGGAAACAGCAAGTTTTAGCATGAATAGGAAGAAGGAAAGGAGAAAAGACAGACAAGTGTATAGAAGCAAGCATAGTCTCTTCGACTATGTTTTAGACGAACTAATCTCTTAGAACATGAAACTTGAGCCAAAACTCAAATGTGTGCACTTACATAACTATAAAGTAAAATGGTATATGTTTCAAAATGGCACAACTGTCTTCCAAATTAAATCTATTTAGCCCTTCAGTCTGAGACTGATCTGTCTCATCCGTCTAAGAAATTTGAAGGAAACATTGTCTCTAAAATAGACATAGTAGACCCTTGGTGTCCTGGTGTGTGTGGCCACAGCTTTCGCAGGCCTGATTAGATCTTAAAGTATAATTACAAGATCTCAAAGACTTCATACAACGCTGCCAGCCACACATAAATTTTAGGCTCACCAGCAATATACAGGCATAACCAGTTAGAACTCACTGTGCAATTATGCTGGATACTCTAGGTGAAACAGAATCACAGCAGAGAGCAGGGGACTACAAGGTAACAACGCAATGCTTCTTCATGGCCAAATGTTTCAGTTATTAGTTTTTCATTCTTCAGCATTTTAAAAAAACCCCAAACCCAGGAATGACCTACAAATTCTGCAAGCATTCCAATTATTCTATTCTGGGATGTGTGTGACAGAGATGCTGTAACAACAGGGCTTGCCTTGGTGAGAAACTCACAGCTTAGGCTTTTGGTGACAAAGGGTCTTGTTTCACTGCTGTGTCAGGTTGCCACACATGGGAGTATTTATACTCTTCTGCAGCACTGATTTCTCACTGCCCTTCTTCCTGTCATGAGCGGAGTCAGGAAGGGAGATGATCTTGGGCGGTTCATTGTACCAGTTAAACATCCTCTTCTCCAGAAATGAGACTTAGGCAAGAGGAAATGTTTTGAACTAGATCAAAAGAGGGAGGTGAGCACCTAAAAGTTGGTATGACAACAGTTAAGGTTTAAGGGGAGTCTGGAATCCCATCTAAGTTCTCTAAGTCTAGGTAATGCTGAAAAGGCCAATCAGTCACTCCTGAGTGGGGAATCTTTTATAGCCAATAGGAAGTAATAGAACACTGGTCTGCTGTGAATCTGGCTGCTGTGCAGAGCTACAGACATGTATCTTTGCTCGGTTTTGATATGGATTTCAGCATCTTGTTTTCAAGGGTTTTAAACTGTTTTGGTTTTTTTTAAATCAAGGAATTGCTGAAGCATTTGAAGTTCAGTTCCTTCCTTTGCTGGGGGGATATAGATCACATCTCCTGCATCGTGCTGAAATGTTCTAACAATAGGAGCTCTTCTAAAGAGTCCTTGGATAAGAGTTGTTGGACATTAATCAACAACAAGCTCTTGTCATTCCTAAGTGGTTAATTATTGTTGTGCCCGGCAGCCTACATATTTAGACATTTGTCTCGAGTATGTATGTCTATGTACAGAGTGATATTAAATGCAAATCTTGTTTAAAGACATTCTTCATCACTGAAATAAACAGTAACCAAAGAGTGAGAACTTTACCCTTTGTTGGGGCAAGGTACAGAACATGAAACTTGAGCCAAAACTCAAATGTATGCACGTACATAACTACAGAGTAAAACATTATGTATTTCAAAATGGCACAACTGTCTTCCAAATTAAATCTATTTAGCCTTTCAGTCTCAAACTGCTCTGTCTCATCCATCTAAGGACTTTGAAGGAGAGATTGTCTCTAAAAACTTCCATGGTCCACTGAGAGGCATTTTCTTTCTAATAGATGCAATTTCAAGTGTGATACAGACAGAAAACAGAATCCTGGTGGTCACAATTGATAAAAAGGTCATAGCAAATCAGCTGGAGGATAAAAAGAAACTTTTCCACTTTTATCTTAGGGTACACCAATTTTTAGTTTGGTTGCCTGTTTACTAGTACTCTGTTTAGGGCGTTGTGTGTAAATGCCTTTATCTGGCTTTTACTTTGTCTCAGTTTGAATTAAGAGTCACTGCAAAACAGCTTCACTCAGGACTGTGGCACTAGGAAGCCTTATCAGTTACCTAATTCCCTATCACATTCTTTACTGTTTCCAGAGAGGAAATATGACTGTGCCTCTGTTAAGGGCAAGCACTGGAACCTGGGGTTTGGAGAGTAAGAGCCTTTGGTGGCCAACGGTGGTCAGGTAGGGTCCTCAGCATGTGGCAAGATTTAGGGAAGCAGGATTAGGACTAGGAAATCACCACTGAGTTTTTTTTGGTGGTGGAGTAGGGAGTGTTCTCTGTTCCTCTACAAAAATTTTGTCACAAAGACTTTTTCAGGATTATTTCAATCACAAAGAGGGAGCAGGTTCTTGTTTTCTGGTAGTAAGAACATTCCTTGAGGAGTGTTACTTATGATTTTTTATCTAATGACAGGGGCCTTTTATCCTATGTCAGGGGCCTCTTTATAGGCATCTCCTGAGGGCAATATTTTCACAGCAAGTGGGTCCAGATCACCTCCAGCAGGGGAACTGAGCCTGTTTTGTACGTTCCTGATAGCTGCTGTGCTTACACATCGTGTAATTGAGTGAACATTACCTCTGTCTGGAGGCTTCCACATTTCAGAAGGAACCCAGTTGAACAGCATGTCAGGAGGGTATGTATGCACTGAACTGAGCCCCTGGAGGATGCCAAATGGACAAATGCTTGATCTCTAGGAAAGATATGTGATACACAGGTTTATGAACACATAGTACAGTGACATTGAAGGAACTCATGCAGATCCAGATACACCGAGGACTTAGGAAAGAGCAAGAACAAGAATGGTTTGCCTGGATAATAACTATGGCACTGGAAAGCCTTAGCAAGTGCCTAATTTCCTAGGACATTGAAAAGATTTCTGGTTTCAAACACAGACTTGAAATTAATTACTCATTTATCTTCAGGAGAAGATATTACTTACTTATATTACTTTTAAGTTCAATCAGGTATTTTTTAAAATGTGCTTTCAATGGAGATGTGCTTAGCAGTGTTCAAAAAAAACCAACCCAAACCCAAAAGATCAAATTAATAAATGGTAACGAGTTGTTTTTTTATTTCTTCCTTGTTCACCCCAGCCAAACCTCCTTTTACAAAGATAATACTTTCAAGATCAAAGTAATACTTGAATTTTCTTTCAGTAGCTTTTAGAGAGCAGAACTTTCCAGTTCTTTAGCAAAGAGCATTCACGTCCTTTGTAAATGCTGCAGTTCAGCAGTTCTGCATTAAAAGTTTGCCAGGGCTTGGCCTCGGCTGATTCCTGCCATCTGGTGGGTACTTGGAGTCACTACTGCCATACCTCTAGTTTCCCCTAATTCTTAGTAACCAGATTCTAAGTAAGTAAGTATCACAAAATCACATTAGGGCTGAGGCTGGCAGGGACAGTTAGAAGCTGGTTACCCAGGACCTTGTTCATGTGGCTTTTGAATGTCTCCAAGGATGGATACTCTATCTCCTCTCTGAGCAACTTGTGCCAGTGTTCCATCACACAGGAGAACAGTGCTTCCTGATGCTCAGAGGGAACATCCTGTGCTTCAGCTTGTGCCCATCACCTCTGGTCCTGTCACTGGGCACTACTGAAAAGAGCCTGGCTCCCTCCTTTTGCACCCTCTCTTCAGGTATTTGTACACAGTAACAGATCTGCCCTATGCCTTCTCTTCTCCAAGCTGTACTTCAGGTCTCACGGCTTTTCCTCCTGGGAGAGATGCTCCAGTTGCTTCATCATCTTTGTGGCCTTTTGCTGGACTCTCTTGTACTAAGGAGCCCAGAACTGGACACAGCCCCATCAGTGCTAAGCAGAAGGGCAGGATCACCTCCCTTGGTCTGCTGGCAATGCTCCTCCTCATGCAGCCCAGGTTACTATCAGCCTGCCTTCCTTGCCACAGAGTGCACATCAATGGCTCATGTTCAACTTGGTGTCCATCAGGACTCCCTGGGCATTTTCTGCCAAGCTGGGCAGCCCCCAACACTTACTGGTGCATGGGGTGGCTGTTATTCAGGTGCAAGACTTGCAGTTCCCCTTGCTGAACTTCATGAGTACTTTTACAGAGGTTCTATTTAAGAAAGTATGAGATCTGCTGAAGCTTCTCATGGAAAAGAGCTTGCTACATTTAGACATTTTGTATAAAATCTCACTTTTAGATGTATTTTAGGGGCTGATTGACAGCATCTGTACTGGTGAATATTGGACCCACGCAGGTTTATAGAAATGAACTGGCCAATTACACCATACATCTTTGTTCCATATCAGTGTATGAACCAAATTCACTGTTCTGTGTTTTGACAGTTGCACCGATTTAGGGCATGGCCACAATATTAGTGCAGTGTAGAGCATAAATCAAGGGGCATCTCTTGTGTGATAGCATGCAGCAAAAAGGACCCTAGGGATGATCAGCATTTAGGAGTGCATTCCTTGCTGGAGTCAACCATTAAACACAGATCAAGCTTGCTGCTGAAGACTTGGTGGACACGACCTATCATGGTTGGGATGATTCATCAAATCACTCTGCAGCTTGCTGGCTATTTCTGTCTCAAGACAAACTTGAGCTTTCACATAATGAGTTTTCAGCCTTTAATCGTACATGAATTTATATACCATAGAATCAGAACCTTGGATTTATTTTATATAGCACTCCTTTGTGTTTTTGAAGTTAGAGGCATTGCAGGGAAAGAACAGTCCAACCTACTGGAAATGTATTATATGTATTTGTTACGATGACCAGAACTGACAAAAGGTGGTTATAGGGTTTGGATTTTTTTGTTATGTGACTGACTGAGAGTGCTGGATAAAAGCTACCTGCATATTTTAAAAGTTTCTTTCCTACTTTTCTGGTGTCCAATAATGCATTGACTTGTTAGCCTTTCCACCAGTTGCTGCAATTCCCTTGGGTCCTTCCATGCAAGGCCTTCTTAGTTTCCATTGAAAGCTCTGCCCTCTGACACAGGTGTGCTCAGACTGTCACTGCTACTGCAGAGGATCTCTTCCTGTTAAGAAACCAGTCAAAGCAATGTACTTGGGTCTTGCATGTTGCAGGAACATGAGTGTTAGGGAGAAGGTCTAGCCATAAGGGAGTTTGCTTTCAAACATTTAAAAGAAGAGTCAGCTCAGCCTTCCCACAGTGTTTTTGATGGGTGAGTTAAATCCCTCGGAGGAAGTATAAGAATTTGCCTGTACGGGGGATTCAGGGCTGTCTCGCGGCTTTCTGTTTATCATCAAGTGTTTGATACTTGTTTTGTATCTTACCTCCAAAGCATTAAGTGTTATCCTGTTGCTGCATAACAGCTTGTTCCCTACTCGATGCTGTATGAAAGAAAGAGTCAGTATTTCAGGCCAGAATGAGATTATTTTGTCAACAAATAATGATTATGATTTAGGGATTAAACAATCCTTCGACGATCCTTTTGTCGTGACAAGTGTGCAATGCCCATTTTTCAGAGATGAGGCACATCCAAGAGAAATACAGAGTGGACTGCTTGTGGTTAGGCAACACAGGAGGGACACATCCAAATCCACACAGAGAGACAATGGGAACAGCTAGAAATAGACAGCAAACCTTATCAACTTGCACCAGGTCATGGTTGTCTCCCTAGACATAATCTCTGGAAGATACAGGTGTACCTAGAAGTGAGAATCAGGAAAAGCTCCATTTGCTGGCTGTCATTGAAGTCATGTGCATGACACTTCAGGTTTATGTGCAGGTATAAAGGTGATTATTGCAGCAAAAGGGACAAGGTTTAAATGATATGGGAGGAGGAGCTACTTTTCCTCACTGAAGCTTTTGAAATGGTGTTTCAGGAAGATACAGTTTGTAGGACAAACGCTGCAATGGAGCAAGCTCTGAACAACTTTGTTTTTAAACAAGTACATTCTCCTTTTTATTTCATAAGAAGTTTACTGTTGAAAAAATGATATATATTAAAGCAAACACATTATACACATAGATTAAACATCAGATAGCAAAACCGTACGGAATGAGCACTACTGGTTGTATTGTATAGGGTTTACAATCAAAGATATACTTAAAAACCCTCAAGAGTTAATGTACTTTCAAGGGAAATTAGGCACAAAATTTATCTCGTAACTAGCTCTGCAAGCATCTCATTGTGATTTCACTGATACAAAGTATTACATGTGATTGAAAACATAAGCTGACTTCTGAAATGTTTAAAATTTTACTCATCCTATGTGCTGAGATAGTACAAATGTATACAACACTCCACTTCCTTTAAAAAAGCATGTACAGTAGGAGCTACAAAGTAGAGTCACAGGGCTAAACAGGAAATCGCCCTTTATTTGTGCTCAGAATTAGTATGACATAAATCTATGGCTTTGCTTTGTGGACGTATTTGAAACTGAGCAAGTCCTACAAATGTGGAGGAAAAACCTAGGAAGGTATTTTTAATGAATATGTGCTACAATAGAAGTATTTTAAAGGAATCTTATTAGTAAGGAAAACTAGCTGGTATCGGTTGTATATGACTCCCTCGGTTTTCTGTATAGGATGCAAGATACAATGTGATATTTAAAAAAGATTGTGTTACCAAAGGAAAAAAAAGAAATCCAAGGAGCAAAGAACCTTCAAGTGATTTAGTGCAAGGTTTCAGCTTAGATGAGGCTTTAGTTTAGAAAGAATTACTAATTAGCAAGAAATGACAGGGCAACAGCAAGTCTGTGCACCATGATAAAATCTTACCTCACAGAAAACTGTGGGATCTTCTAAATATACACATTAGAAAAGTGTTTGATTAAAATACCAGATTCGTTTCAATCCTCACTTAGGAAAATGTATTGCTGTGCTGAAAGCTATCCTTTTTTAGCTCGTTTAAAACAAAGCCCATTAGGATTGCTACAGAACTGCAAGGAACTGCATACTTTCTAGGCTTACATTCTTACTGCATCATACAGGAATTGCTTAACAGGTAAAAATAAACATCTTAGAGTCTTAATGCTGCTTTTGATTAGCAGAAACACAAAAAGGAATGCACTGAAGCAAGATGATGATAAAAGTGTATCATGCAGCATTTTGGCTTAATGTATACAGTATTCCAAACCAGTGATGTGACGGGTTTAACCTACTGCATTCACATTTAGAATTAAAACTGTACGTGAAGCCAAACTGTGTGGAAACATGAAAAGTACTGGGATGCCTAACGAAAGGGTGTCAGATGTGTTACTGTTCCTAGCATGCAGAGCTAATGCTTGAAGGCCTATCACAGCAGTATGAACTCCTGCTACTTCTAGTTCTTTACATTTCTGCTTTGTGTATGCTGGCTGCGGTCTGGTCACGGTCAGCAAGTGCTGTATGGCGTTAGGAAGTTAACCCACAATCTCTGCAGGTTCAGTGACCAACTTAGATCCATCCCATGCTGTCTTGAACTGTTCAGGAACCGGAAATTCTTTCTGGTAGGAAACAAAAGCAACAATGATGGTTAAATAAACAGTGGATACCTCATGAAAACTAGTGGAATACTATTAGTGCTACATGACTGAGAAAGCATTGATAGCTCAGACATGCCAGGATTAGAGAGAAGCCTTCTTCATTACCCTAGGAAGCTATTTTACAATGCCACACAGGAAAAAAGCCTGATTGCTACCCAGTTTCAAATAGCCTTGGTATGGTGCTACTTTGCAATAATCCCTCTCACACCATTATTCGCATCAGCTAAGTAAATAAGCCTCATGTCAGAAATGACTTTAGATTCCATTAGTGTCTGGGTTGGAAGATAGTAGAAAGGATTTAGATGCGGAGGTTTAGCCGGGGTCTAATTTTAAGGACAAAAGCAATATTATAGTATGGAAGAATAAAATAAAACCCCCCTATCATTTTAAGTGTGATACACTTCAGAAGATTCAGCATCCTCTGTGGGGCACACAAAATGAAGCAGAACATCAAATAAAGTCTCCTTCTATTCTATGAATTCAGTGGAATGATGGGAGATGTTGTTGGGTATTCCTTTGTACCCAGTATTGTACAAAAAGTTATGTGAAGAGAAGGGATTTTTTGTTCAGACCTCCAAGAGATGTTTTGATAGCCAGAAATTTCAGATGTTATGGTGATTTTGAGGCAAGACTGACTAAAAGGACTTTTAAAAAAAAGATATTGGTGAATATGTGTCCACTGGAAAATCATTCCCTTTTCAGTTATCTGAAGTTGGACATCAGGCATCACTTTTGGAAATGTGGAGCACAAGAATTCTCATTACATATTCTATTTTATAAAGCCTAACCCCCTTTACCAAACAAAATTATGGCCCAAAGGACTAATGAGAAATTTAAATTCTTTCTATGGCCATGCAGTGCAATTTCAATGCTGCTCTGTTCAGGAAACTGGGAAACTATTCCAAGTGCGCTTTGCCTTGCTTGTGTGGGGAGTCACAGAGCATGACTTTACTAAAAATGCCACTGGGCCTAGTAGGAAAATTTTGCTAGAACAGGAAAGGAACCAGGAAAATCCACCTGTTTAGGTGGCATTTAAGGACATCTATCAATAGCTTTAGAAAAAAACAGGTATATTATACTGTATTATTTCATCTGTAGTACTGTTACATTTATTTTAGCTTTAGCCTCATTGTCTTCAGACTTAGGTGCTCTTCTGTGAAGTGAATTTCTTTGGGAGATTATGTTTACATATCAAAAAAGAAGTATGAAATGGACAGGAGATGAAACCATTATCTGTCAGAATAGAAAGAAAGAACATCATGTCTGATCTTTGAAATTACTTTGTGCCCCAGGAAATAAGGAGTTACTCCTCCTGAGATATAGGCACATAGAAAAATCAATTGTTTTGGATCATTTTTTTGGTGATGAAATATGTATGTAACATGTAAACTGAGCTATGTCAATTTCTTTCCTATCTATGAAGACTATGAAACGGGAAGGAAAGCTTTAAAAATATCTCACTCACATAATCACCATCCTGGGGGATGAGAATGTTCATCTCAGATGACTTGGCACTCACAATCTCACAATCTAATGACTCCTCACTGAGGTAGATGTGGCAGCCTTCTGTTTTGTTAATAGAAATGGTTGGCACTTTCCCCATCACCTGCAAAATAAAATCAACATCAAATCTTAAAATGCACACAGATATATTGTTAATAAAATCCTCAATGCCTGCCAGGTCTAATTTTGGCCACCAATATCTGACCTATGTGTCAGTTGCCTGTGTGACACATATCTGATTTGTCAGACACTGTGAGAATTCTTGGTGATGGTAACAAAGACCTACAGACAACAGCAAACTTGCAATATACAGCAAGCTTTTAACATACACCTTGAGGAAAGCGATTCCCCGATTCTCTCTAATTTCAGTGACACTTCTGTGCGGCTATTTAGGTGGTGTTCACCTTGCTCATCAGTGAGAACCGGCTAAGAAATCAAATACGTCAACTCCAACCTAGTAAGGTCAAATGAAAGACCCCAGCATAGAGTAGTACTCAACAAGGGATTTGTAATATGTTCCGAAGACTTCAAAGCTTTTCCAGCACACAGTAGGAACGGGGTTTTATTCCCTTCAAGCAAGCCACAGTTCTGAAAAAGTACTAAGATCAATTCAATTAAATCTCCAAAGATATTTCTTATGTTACTTTAAAAGCAAGCGCAAGATTTACTTGCAGGGAGAAGGGCAAATTCTACAGATTAAAAGATTTCTTCATGGCTAAACAGCTGACTCATGGGTTGTCAGCAAAAATTCCTCCTTCTCCTCCTGCTCTCTCTAGCAAGGACATCAATACCTCTGGACAATGCATCAAATCGGCAGAGATTATTCTGAGCCATAAAACTGTAACAGCATGTGACAGATCTGTACTTGTGAACGAGTGTCTCCCATCATTCAAGGTAAGAAGATCTTTCCAGTTTTGGTTCCTCAAATGTGACAGTAAACAAAGAACAAGTGCTCTGTCCTCTTGCATCCCACCCTGATCCTGCAGTCTGACCTATGCAGTGGGCCAATGCATCTGAAACTATCTTTTCTCAAATGGGTTCTTATGCAATGGAGAGCAAAAGGAAGGTGTGTTTAATAAATTTTGCAAACATCTGGCAAGAAGAAAAAATACCACCGAAAGAAAGGAGAGCTAAACAATATGACACTGGAGTAACTATTTAAAGCGAAATCTGGAGGATGAATTTACTGAAATTTGTTGCATTAACATATCATGTATTTGGAAATTTTAAACTCAGGTCTTCAAAATACAAAGAAAACTGAGGTGCTTAGCACTTGGTGTACTCACAGCCTGTGGAAGCTGTCTGTTTCGAGCAGCCCACAGCATATAATCAGATTTTGCCTTCTTAAGTGGAATCCCACTCTGCTCCATGGCATACATAGAAGCCTTATGCAATATTCATAGAACATGATTAATTTTGATTCTAAGAATTTCGATTCTTGGAAAAGGTATTTCCCCTTTATTTGAGTATTTACAAGCTGTGGTTTTGCTTTTCATTACATATTAATTTTGCAGTTTTCATGAATAGTTCTAGAGGTAATGATAAAATTGATCTAATTATTTAAAACCTGCTTGAACAAATGCCTGGGATCTTTAACTAACTGCCTCTGCCACGAGAAGACATGTAGTGATCATGAATAAAACTGCTTGTTACAGTTCAGAAGATGATGCACAGTTGGTAGAAATGTCAGTCACTTGCATGAGCTCCAGCATATAAAACCCCCATCTTGCTATTATTCCATGTGGGGGCTGTGACCAGCATTTCTGAAGACAGAGCAGGACTGTCTATGTTGAATTTCATACAGCAGGCACAGCCTTTTAAGCAAAAGACATTGCTTTGAAGACTAGCAGTTTGATAGAATTAGTTAACTTGTCATTTCTTTTTCACTTAAAATAATACAACCTGAAGTCCCTTCTTGAGACTATGTCATGTATGTTGGACACAACCCAGTATTAGTGCAGGTATAAGGCCTCTTCTGGGAGGGGATGAATGAAGTGCTGTAAATGCCAGGCAGACTGTCTATATTTTGAACAGAACAAGTGCCCCCAGTAGAGAGGGCAATGTATGGATTTAAAATACATGTATTTTCTTTTCATGAGAGCCTCTGATGAAAACTTTTGCAGGCAAGTAACTACATTGCTTACTCATATAATGTGTCACATCACTGGCCAGGGAGATTCTCGAAATCCCAGCACCTACTTTCACTCTGTATCGTTAAGTTGCCCTTTGACAGTCTATTTGAACATTTCCATTGAGCAGATAAGAAAAGAAAAAAGTCTTCTGTGCTTAGAAATCAATTAGCTAACTGCCAGAATTTGTTCCATAAGCACCATTGAACTTTCAAGTGCTAGGAGCTGTTTAGCATGAAAGGAAGCAGAGTAGGGCCAGAAGTAACAGTTCTTACAGTGTATAGATCTCTCAGCATCACCAGAACCAGAAGGCATTGTGCTATGGGAATTTTGTTCCGTGACAGTCAATAGTTTCCACAGGCATTTTCTAAATACATCATCAGATTTAACGTATATAAAGATACATTTGGATGCATCTACTCCTCAGTTTTGTTGTGCTCCTTGAGTTTTAAAAAACTCTTGTAGCTACACGTTGGGTTTTTTTTCCCCACTTGTTCTCTTTGTGTCTTCATTTTTCAAACATATATTTACCTGAATCTGAATATCTCTGGAGTTGATCACTTCCACAATCCCCACAACGTTGTCAAACACAAGGCCAAACTTTTTACAGTTGTCTAAAATTAAAGCAATCATAAATAAGAAAAGCACGACAAAAGCAAATCTATGCACACCTGCTACATTAGCTATGTAATTCCTGTCTTGCACTGCATAGCTGAGTGACTTTACTAGCGTAATCAGTCCATTAAAGTGAATGGAATGATTCAGATGCATTATTAATCATCTAAGTAATTCTTTTCAAGATTGGCATTTAAAGCCCATCTCTTCAATAGTATTTCCACTATCCACAATTATCCACTCACCAATAGTGATTGAGTTGATTTTTCCTTTTATCTGAAGTGTAGATTTGTTGCACTTAAAAATGTAGGCCACTTGCTTGAGCTCAGTGTTGTTAATGACCAGGTCATTCTTATCCTCTTGATATTCCTGTTTCAAAAGAAAGTTTATTTAATTGGTTGTCTTTAACTAGCTAACAGTCAGACAGAGTTTAGTACAACTTATCCTCGAGTCATTGCATCTTCAGTTACCACAGAGCAATATCCTTCCTGTGGCTTAAAAACCTAATCTTCCTGTGGATTGGATACCTCACCTAATTCACCCTTGGACGACACGTGTATTTTAAAGCTGCAGAACTGAAGAACTTAGCAGAGACCATGACAAAACCCATTAATTTTGTAGTGAAGACATTATGTTCGTAACAGTTTATAAAGACACTCACAAAGCTGTTGTTTGGCTCCCATCTGATTTAGAGCATCACCTTGAAGCACAGAGCAAGTTTATCTTCCCCAAATGTTATATAATGTTCGATGCAGTGTAATACGAACAAATACAGGCATTACCATATACAATAAAGGAGTAATAGGTGAAGAAATTTCCTTTTGTTATGAAACATGAAAGGACAGTTACACTCCATGGATGTCCAGGAAAGGCTCGAAGTCCAGAAGAAAGTTCCACGTACTAGAACCATAAGGCAACATAACACAGGCAAACAGTGACTGAACCTTATGCAAACTCAATTCCACAGTAATGACTGTGTATATAACCTTCTGCATGACTAAACTGCATACTGTTTCCTCCCTCTCTTAACCAACACAGTCACATCAATTTTCATTCATAGATTCTTCGGTATATGCCTACATAAATTAGCACCCTAACTTTAAACAAAATCTCTCTTTTCCATCTGTAGGTTGAGCAAAAGGAAAACACTTGTCTACTTCTAAGCATGGGAGACATGCTTATATGGAACAGGCAATGAAATAGAAATGTGTAATTCCATTGGCTAAGATAGATGGAGAAAGTGGTCTGTGATAACGTTGTGTTCTCTCACTTGCATGAATGGCCTGCAAGAAGGGATTTTAATTGGAGTTCTCCACTGGACTTATTTCTGGGGCATTGTCTGATTTTGTAAGGAGTTTATGTGCTGTTTATGACATTCTCCAGTGAGATGAATTAATAAGTCATTCTCAGAAACAATGGAATTAACCTAAGATGCTACAGAACAGTAAGAGTTAAACTGTAGAAAGGTGGAGAAATGCGAGACAGTCCATTTTAGTTGCAACTTTGATTTGTTGTGCCTCAGTCATGGACAGCCTTTTGCAAGACGTTTCAGTGCTCAACCTGGTTTGCAATGTGCAAGGTGCAATTCAGAGTTGTGACTGGAACTCACCACTCTCCACTTCTTTCCCTCTAGCTCCAAGACAGGGGCATGGCTCTGCTGTGGGGAATTCTTGGGAGAGGTGGGACTTGGAGTATGGCTTTTTGTTGGAGAACGCACAGATGGACCTTGGGCACGTAGGCTGGGGTTCTTGTGAGTCTTCTGGTCATCAGAGACATGTCGAAGCCCTAAAAAAAAAAGAAAGGTTGTTTATGAAAGAGAGTTTGTTTTCCAGACCTAACGGAGTTCATATTTAGGCAGGAAAGGTTAATTTATAATTGTGTTGAATTATTCTGTGAATGTCTATTTTTTCCTTCCTCGAGGTTGAGCTGGGTAACAACCTAAAGTGTAACTGCGTACATATTTTTAGCAGTTCATATAAAACTTCTACTGTGGATGGGCTATCTTAGTATCTTTACTGGGAAATGTCACAGTGTCTTCTCATCCTTCCATTTGCAGCAAGCTCTGAGAGCTTGTTGCATCATGTTTTTCCATCCATAAAACTGAGTTTCTTTTTCTAATTTATGACAATCTTTGACCTATCCCAGCAGCATTAAAGGCAGACATATCAATAGTATGCATTTAAACTCACAGACATTCACTTTAATTACAGCTGCCTGTATTATACAAAAAGCTTTATTATTGCACTCTACACTGCTCTGTGAGCCATACCTTCTCACCTAACATGTAACACATTATGACACAGGTTGGTACACTCGATGTGAATCAGAAAGTGGGATAAACCTTTATTGCAATTGCAACTTAAGGTGTTCACCAGCTGCTAGGGATTGAAGATGTCCAGCTTGGCTGCCTTAAAATTGAAAGGACACCGCTAAATATATGGTGCGAATTTCAGGTATGATGAATTTATTCGGGTGCTGTGGCTTCTAAGAGAGGTTTTGGTATGCAGTCTTACCCATCAGACTCACTGCAAAAAAGTTCTGAGTTCCCTGAATGTAACTTATAAATGCAGTGGAAGTTAGGTTAATAGATATAAGAGCTCTGGATGTAGTTTGAGTCATGGATCAAAATTTGATTTCTCCTGACCTTTGGTAATTGCCTCTCCCTGGTTCAGCTGTGCAAACAGGGCTGAGCGAGATGCAGTTCCTTCATCCTTGGCAGTCTCTGTCTCGAAGACGGGGGGTGGTCCAGGCGGTGGCGGCGGGGGTGGTGGTGGTGAAAGGCATGACCCACTCGTCAGAACAGATCGCATAGACATGGGCGATGCAACAGGACCCTGTTGGAGACAGATGGAAATTATTTTACACACAGTGTGTCAAGGAACATTGTATCACGATGACTCTTATTCGCTAACATCCTTGTATGCTGCGAGTTTGAGTGACGCTAGGCAGCCACAGGCTCAGAAGAATTTCTGACCCCATAATTGAACACGATACTATGAATCTTTCCCTGCACCAGAGCAGGCAGGGCTGGAAAGACTGATGGTCCACACTGCTACCTTACTGCAGAACTACTCCACCTAAAATATTTGTCTCAAATGCTTGTCGACCCCGATAAAAAACTCTTTAACAGTAAAGACTCCAGAATTTATTCCAGCATTCACTTACATAAAAGGGAAAATGTCTCTTTTTTTTTCAGATACCAAATTCAGTTAACCACAGGTTGGTGTGCATTCGGGAACATACGGAAAATGTTTTGATCTAACACAACTATCTAGGAGGGTGATGAACTGTCAGTTATACACATGGAACATGATAAATTGTATGCAAGATGCAAAATGTTATTCTTTGGACTGTTCAAGTCATCTGCAAAGATTCAAATACCACCGAATGTAAAACTATGGTGACTCAAGTCGCTTGATTCTGAAATTCAGTACTTGGGCTTTTAGTTCAATTTCTCATATTTTCTTTTTTTTTTAATCCGTTCAGGAGATCACAGCACACAAGCTATGAGCGAAGGGGGGGGCATTGGCAAAGTAAGTAATACAATCTTTCAGTTTGCATATTCAAAAATACATGCTTTGGTCTGAATTATAGTGCTTACATAGATTATTACCAAACAGACAGAATATACTAATAGTGATCTGTTTAAAATTTTATGCATCCTAATAATAGATGTTAGACAGAACCTGAGAATCACTTTTTCTGTCTTGCCACTGAGTGTCACTCTGATCCCACCTCTCTGCAGCAGAGCAGAGACTGTTTTAAAAGAATCATTGAGAAAATTAGATTGGCTCTGATGAACTTAGCTACCCAGACATTGAGCATTGCACCAGCACGTATTTATAAGGTGGGCAGATACAATGGGAAAAGTGCAGTGACTTACAGAGTAACAGCACCTCTAACTGGCTACCTTTGTTGAGAGACACAGGTTGTTAAAAGGGCATCCCTGGTAATCAATACAGGAAATAGATACTGCTTATCTGGCCTCAGGGGATATTTTTAACCATTTATGATATCACTCCTTCCGCCTTCCACTAAACTGAAACAGCAGAGTATCCACCTGGTTCATGAATCTCACGTGAGTGAAAACTGCAGCTATTTTTAAAAAAGTGAACTTGTTCTGGACTGCAATCCCAAACTGATAATGGAAAAGGGGCTGAGGTGCACATGCTCTTTTTTTATTTACTCTTCAGACATATTTTAAAAGAAAAAAAAAGGATCCAAGACCACTTAAGCTTTCTTCTATGCTATTAAATCTTTTTGATCAAATGTCAATGAATGAGAAGAATCTCCTTTTGGAATCAATGATCATTTATTGTCAAGATATACTGGAATTGATGTGGGCTGCTTTTAGAGACATTCCATTGTTGCATGGATACATTTAACTCAGAGTGTTTCTGCTGACATACTTCATAGTTAGAGGTTATTGTTTTAGGCTGGGGACAGCTCCTTCACTGGGCCCTCATTTGACAGTGCCTGTCTCCCTCCTTGCCTCTGCTAATGCCAGTAATGTCACCTGCAGCAGAGTCAGCACAACTGTGAATTATTATAATTAAAAAAAAAGAATGCAAGTGGATTTAGTAGCACAATCAGTTGTTCTGCCTGAGGTGCAATACAGATCTTCCCTATCTGTTGCCTGCAACCATAGCAACTGAATCCACTATGTCCTGGTTATCCAGAATTATGAACATTGCATTTGCTGGGCTTTTTAAAATACTCAGACACCGAGAAATGGCACTCACCATTCACATTGTGAACATGCAGTTATGAATTATGTATGCTTTATGGGAGGAGATTAATAGCAGTAGTGGAAGTGGTTAATAATGTTCAGTCTGAGATAAAAATCTGCTTTCCCAAATTCCAGATTGACATCTGATTTCTCAAACACACCTTCTTCCACCTGCATAAATACAGTGCTGTGACTTTCCAGCTGGAAACTTGTGTGTATAAGACTCACATGTTCATTTGGAATTAACACCAACTAAATTGTGCAAAGGCTGCAAAGATGCATTAGAGAAGAGATGTAGAAGTTATCTGGGTATCTGGCATACAACACAGAGAGGTGGGTCACTCTGCCAGTCTCTTTGCTTAAAGTGTCAAGCTGAAGGTCATCACAGATCATGCTCAAATGATGCTGCTGAGTAGTACCTCAAAGGTATTTTCCCAAATGGCAACTAAAGTATGGAAATATCCATGTAACTGAGATGGAAGTAAAACTCGGAGGGATTTATCTGTGGAAGTGGATAATCTCTCTCCCAGAACTCTAAAAGAACTATCTTGTGAAAGTACAGACAAAAGGAAGGTTTTTAAATACAACAATTAAGTTTGGATGTGGCTTTGTATGACTGAAGAATGTCATATTTCCTTTTCAAGAAAGAGAAAGAGGTAGGAAAGGGCCTGGGAAACTAGGAGCATCTTTCTCTTCTAGAGCAGTACATGTCTAGTCAAAAATCTCAATGCTTGACCTGAGGAGCGAAGACATTCTAGTCCTTTAAGTGGGTTTCAAGGGTAAGGAAAAAAGTCATTAATTGCATTCATTCTGCCCATCTGCCTCCTCTTTTCTTCACAAGCCTGGTCCCTCCACCAGAGTCAGTGGCTATGTCCACTGAGCTCAAAAGATTTTGAGTTAGAGCTATTTAAGAACACAAAAGTCGTCACAAGGTCTTGGAAGACACCAGAGGTTCAGTCACCCTTCCCACTTTTTCTCTTAATTTTGTGCAGTCACAGAAATGAGAGATGGTCTGAACCTTGGCTGTTAACTTTTCTTCCGCATGACAAATTCTTGTCTAGTTTATGACCTGAGTTACAGCTACACAAGGTAACAGATACTGCATCATGATACTTTCAATTATGCCTGAACATATATGGCCATTCTGGAAACAGCAAACAATTTCAATCATAAATAAGGCCAGGAAAAACTGAAGGACAAATCAAAGGAAAAAAGGCCCCCGAAGTACAGGGAGGGGCTAACTGCTCCACTGTAGATCTACCATCTTACAGCATGGACATATCCAGTAGGACTATCCCCCAGTGAAATAGAACAGCATGGAAAAGACAGACAAGACTCACTAATGAGATGTACAGAGACTTCCTGTAAACAGGGGTTCAGTCTTACTCTGGCTTTTGTCTACTTTGCCATTTTGATTTACCTAACTGAAATCAGCCATTCAAGTGAGGAGAAATTCTTTGTGGGAAGGGTGGCTCAGGAAAATTCGAAAAAGGGGTCAGAAAGCACAGTGGTGAACTGGAAATGCAGAAAACAGGTTTCACTTCTTGCGTTCCCTGAATGCAAGGAAGATGGGGCCTATGCTGCACTCAGACATGCTGATGGAAAGGGCAGCTTCAAAATCAGCCTAGTGAAGTGGTTCCAGGAGCTTTATTTTTTATTAGTTTTGACCTCTATTAATGCATAAACCTTCACATTACCAACCTAAGTCACTGGCAATTAGTTTGCTTTCTTTTGCCACCCTTCTAAGGCCACTTAGACCCTCAGGCTCTAGAATATTTTTGAACCAGACTCTTAAACTGTTCTGGTATCTGGTAATACTTGTATATAGTCCTATCCAATTTCAACTAAAGTGCCCTTCACAAAGTCCATTCATTTCTGTTCTGTATAGGGTGGTGTTTGTGAGAGCTGCTGGGAATAAAATAGCATGTTACATGCCCACAAAAGTTCATCTATCCTAAAGCAGCAGGTGCTTACCAGCTTTGCTATTTGCAAACAACCCTTCAGATTAACTTCAAGCAGATGTTAACAACAGTGTGTCTTTGCACAAAGAGTATTAAGAGCCATTTGGACCAGCAAAGGTGGTTATTTGCAAGCCGCCTTTCTTCCTCTTTTATTTCAGCTGTTTGCCTTGATAACAGCTGCTGTTCTCAGTGCTGTGGTGTCTACAGACACCACGTCAAGTTATACTGATAGCTGACCGTTCCCATTTGCATGTTGGTGTGGTCATTTTTCCATCATTTACAAATATGCCCCCAGTAAGAATTATCAGGGGAATAGATAGCGTCAGCCTTGCTTTGTGAAAATGTAACACAAAAATAAGCTGCAACTTTTAAGCTGCTAGCTTTGCATCATAGTGAACTCGATGTGCTTTAAACCTGGAGCTTTCTGGAATGGAGGAAAATGTAATATAATTACATAAATGCATTATTATCACTGCACAAAGGTTTACAGGGTTGCAGTACAGCCTCAGAATATGTTGTACTTCTACTTTTATCGTGTACAACTGCCAGAAGGGTGAGGTACTCTGGCTACCTATCTGGCCCACTGGAAGAAAGAAATGACTGTTTATGTTGAGGCAGCTGGCTGGTTGAAATTCATCTGTCTTGAATCTCATTTAATTCCCTTGAAATTACAGTAGAGCTGAGTGAAGCCCTTTGCTTCTGAGAAGCTGGGCCTTGTTAAGCACATTTCTCCTAAAGGCTTCCTTCTCCTGGTGCACAGGGCAACAGCCAGTCTTGTTAGAGAAATAAAATGCTGTTCATACATAACACAAGTGCTCTGGATGCCACACTGGCAATAATTTTTGGTGGCCTTTGGACATGTCTTCAGGTCTAAACCCAGCTACTGAGAGACAGTAAGAATTTCTTTTTATGCCTTACTGCAGATGTTACTATTTCCTGAGCTATTCTTGCTGAACAGCTCCCTGGGTTAGCCTTCCATGTCGCTGTTACTATATTTGTAGTGTTGTAGCAGCAAGGAGCCCTTGTCAGAGGTTCATATCTCTGGGGATATGAGGGGCTTACGTGCCAGACCCTGTACAAACACCCGCGATGTTCCTCTGTGTTTATCCAGCCTTTGGCTGACACAGTGCAGCACAGAAACTGGGGGGAACAAAGTTCTTGTGGTGGGAACCTGCTGTGGAGCATCTGAATGAACACACATTTCTTTTAGCTGCAGTGGCTGATTTTACTCAGAGCAAGCAGATTACAAACATCTGTATAATGCATATAAATAAATTATATGCATGTGTATAATATATAGTACCTATTTTATTAGTCTTTCCTGTTAAGAGGTAAGTATCTATCTGCAGCTGAGGCAACAGGTGGCTTAGATAGAGGTCATGAAATCCCTTCCTTAATTTATTGAAAAGCCTTCTTTTCATGGCAGAAGATAAACAGGAATCCTAATGGGGGATACCTTTTTCTCAAAAATAGAAAAAAAAGGATATCCCTGTTTTCTCCCCCTTTATAGTAATCCTAGTTTCACACCTCAAATGATTACATCATTCTGTATTGTTCTTTCCATACATATGCACAGCCAAAGACAAGAATCATGAAGCTCAAAATATCACATATCAACCTCTGGGAACAGGTGGACTGTGTCTCAGGGGCACAGAGCTCTTGTTAAGGTGTTTTGGTGTAAAAGTAGCTTAGCACAACAGTTCTGTTTCCTACCGTACTTAAGCCACCTGTCTGCAGGGGTTATGCTGCCCTGAGATCTGCAATTTACTGCATGAAACAGCTGACAGGGCCTGTAATCTTTGTGAGTTAAAACACAAAACAACAAGAACCAGGCCAGGTTCTCTTCTTGCTACCAGGTCTCAGAGGATTTATTTATCTGCGGAGTTTTCAAACTTTGAAGCCCCCTTTAATACACTTTGGCCATTTATCACCTGTTCAGGATTTAAAATGACACTTACATCTTCAGAATTACCCAACCAGAAATGTTTTACACTGCTATCATCTTCTAACTGTGCTAATGTAATTACCAACAAGTAATGTGCTCCAACAGGCAGATTAAACCATCTTTTACTTATAGAAAAAAGAGATTAAAAAGAAGACCAATCCCTTTAGCAAATTACTAAAGTTTTAGCAGATGTACCTTTTCCTTTTTTTTCCATTTTACATGCTTACAATATTCTTATTCCTTTCCCTTTCCACTGGATCTAGGCTGCATTATGTTGTGGGTCAGATTGTGTTTGACAGCTGTTATCAAATGAGCCTCTCCCACGTTCTCCCTTAACATGTCTGAATGGTGTTTGGTCATCATGTTAAGAGAACATTGGTGATATACAGTAAAGACAGATATTTTCAGCCATTGTTGGTGTAAGAGAGTAAAACTAGTTTCTTTCAAAGGGACAGGGATGTAGTTGAGGCAGTCTACGCCACAGAGGCAACTACTGTAGAGCTTTTTATTTGACAGTGTACCAAAACTCAGAACACTGCCTATTCTCTGAGAAAGAAACACTTGCAAACAAAGGATGCAATTTTTTTTTCAACAAAGAAAGTATAGAGAAATAGGGAAAGGGAAGGGTAGAGAAAGGAATGGAAGGGATACAGAAGAGGCGAGAAAAGGCTAAGACAGAAAAATTAAACAGTCTCAAAATGTCTACATCTTATCCAAGTTACAGGCATTTAAACTGGTATGTCTAAGCTGCCCTTACTTCTATCTGAACCAGAGCTCTGGGATTGCAGTTGTGGCTGTGGCTGGAATTTGGCACTACAGTTTTGACCTTTAGCTTTGGTGAAGTGGCTCAGACGATGGCTGCTTGATAAGTAGGTCAAACTAAACACAGCATAGAAGAGATACTGGGCAGATAATAGGAGGCTTTTGCCTGCAGAAGTTGGTCTTTCACAGTTTGTTCATCTCAATACATAGAAAGACAATATATTGTAGGAAAATGCTTCGATAGAGCAAGGGAGAGGCAGGGCCATTTTGTAAGAAAATGTCTGGAGGTGATTATTTTAGACAAGAAAGAAATGGTCAAAATCTGCACTGAGACTTGCATAATTGCACCCAATTAGGCTAATGTAGGAATTATGATGGTACTTCTCTGTGTAGAACCTGTGGAGAATTTCAGCTTTTAAAGAATGTTTTTAGAGTACTATCTGATGAGTAATAAATGTTTTTAAAAATGGTATTTCAGGAAAAAAACTGACTTGAAGATACTGCATTGGCTTCAATGGAAGTGGAATTTAAATAAATCTCAACTGCTTGTAAAGATGTGCAGACTTCCTCCTAAGTTGCTTTGATTTGTAAATTTATTAGATTTATAAAATTATTAGAAAGAAGGATTTCACTCATCACTTGAGTGAAACTCTGCATTAGGGACTGAACACTGTAATTAAATTCACTGCTAGTTTGTAAACATTTCCTGTTTGTAAATAAACCTGCTGACAAAATTTGTCCTAAATGACTACTGTATACAAAGAACAAAAAGTTAACTACAGATCCACCTTCAACTGAAACATTCAAGACAATTATCCTTGAGCAAGATTTGTTTCTTAACGCTGATGTACTGAAAACTACAGCAATCTCTCATTATTACCCGTTGTTTTCTTGCTGCAGAGTTAACCTGCAGAAATAGGAGCAGAAGTTTCACTTCCCCCAGATTACTCATGCAGTCTTTGTAGCAAACAAACTTTTACTTAGGCATTCTTGTGAGCTTGTATTACGGCTGGTCATTTCTTTACACCACCAAAAAAAAACAAGTAGAGGGCAGAAAGAAGTATGCTTCAATAGAATCCCTACTTTAGGGAAAAAAAAGTAAAAAAAGAGGGGGGAAAAGGGCACTTGCTGTTTATCAGTAAGAACTGAAAAAAGACAGGTTACTGTTAGGGCTGTAGATTGCATGTTAAAGACAGAAAGTTGTAGTGAGCAGAAATGACAATTGCTGCATAGGTAAAATGTTACCTTGGGCACTTAAAACGTTTCATTATAACAATGGCTTTTTCATAAGACTCACTGACATCTGAGAATTTCATATCTGGTAGCAAATTAAAACTTTCAAATCTCCATTAATTGCTATTGTTCCCATTGTCAAGGTGGCTAAATTGAGATGGATCGAGTACGGTGAACTGCTACTCACCACGGGGTGTGTGAGGCAGAAGGCCACTTTGCAGTCAAAATAATGCACAATCAATTAGTGAAAATGACTACTTCAAGATCCTGGTGAAAATGCAGAGTGGAACATTCTACTGTCTGGGACAAACCTGCTCACAAACATCCATACTTTACAAATGTCCTTTTCTTCTGTGAGCCCAGTACCTACAAATATCCTAATCATATGCATCGTGTCTTAAAATGCCTACCATTTATATAGGGTCCAGTTTTGTACCACTACTCCACATGTGGTAAAATGGGCTCAGATACACAAAGGTCTAAAGGTCTTTAACTGCACTATTTCTTGTCTTTCTCCTTACACACTCCCACGTATTTCAATAGGATGCCCTTAAGAAGTAAAATATTGCCATCCTGGCAGAACCTGAGCCAAAGTGAATGAGGAACTGTGTTAGATGTGAAAATCCATAAGCATCTGTTTTTATCACAAACTTCTTATAAAGCAGATATAAACATCTATAAAGCAGAGTACATGCTACTGTCAGAGCTGACTGCTTTGCCATTATTTCAACCCTTTGCACCTGTTTCAGTGTCTGTCTTGTAATTTATTAAGACATTTCTTTCTCTTTCCTCTAAAGTGTCTGCCTGTGTGCTTGCTGCCAGAGCCAGAACACTGTACTGTATGCACTAGTGATCTGTGACAAGGTTGGCTGCAGCTGCCCTGTGCAGCTTGATGGAAGGGTACAGGAAGGCCGGAAAGGGCACAGCTTTGTGATACTGCTACGGAGCACAGCCAGAAACGTGCACACCGTGGTATACAGGTTAAGGGGACAATTTCTGTCCCCTTCTTTTTGGAAACCCAAGCAGTCTGATCTAGGCTGATGCACCTGGGGTTTTGTTGCAGTTCAAGCTATGAGAACACGGCCCTGAGAAAATCACTAGTTAATGTTCTTCCTGACTCTTTAGTCTCTTTAGAAATATCCAAATATGTTACGTAATAATTTTTTATAGAAACTTCAAGCATTGACTTGCTGACTTCTGCAGATATGAAGGGTAAATTATCAGTATAATACACTTTTAAATCTGGGCTTCTACAGCCCAAGAAATTTCTCTCTTTCTTTCTCTCTCTATAATAAAATAACATTTCTGCAACAATGTCTCCTTTTCAGAATGTTTCACTTTGTTAATGCCTTGCCAAACTACTGCTTTTTCCTTTTTTTCTTTTATGCATATAAGTGGAAGCTGCTGTGTGCAATGATTAACAACTGTGTCTGGAATTTATCTACAGCTTTTATATAGATCGTATTTCTGTCTAGACCCTGATTCTGCAGACCTTTATGCTTAACTTCACACTGCGTGAATCTGTGACTTTCATTCTCACTTTAAAATGTATATAAAAAAAGAAATTATCACTTGAGTAGCTCGTTGCTTTCTTGAATGTATTTGTCACCAGGCTACATAGAAATATTTAAATAATCTTTAAACAACGAGCTAGTTAAACAGCCTACTAACTTATCAGATTCTCATTTCCTTACGCTCACATTAGTTAAAGCTTTAAAAAATTATACTTCCATAAAAACGTGTTTGCGGTTTAATCTCTCAGACTCACATTACATGAATGATAATTTAAATGAGCCATACTTCCAAGACAACTTCCAGATCAGAGTGATATCCAAAGTGAGGTGAAATCAATACTTCGGGTGCAGTGATCACTCCTGATGGAATAAGCACTGTTGGCAGGAAACTATGCTTAATATGAATAAACAAGTCACACCTAGATTTGTATTCAGGAGTTTCTTGCACAACTGAAAAGAGGGGAAATATGAAGACATGATGGCTGAGATGCTGGTTTTAAGACCAGTCTAGTACAATCTGCAACAGCTACTATTCTGAGTAAGATTACTATTACTCAACAGCACTGAGAGCTCCACCTGTTTGATCAAATGGCTGCAGTAAACATTTATGTAGCAACACTATTTCCATACTTGTAAAGTTCCATTAAAGGTGAAGATGATTCTTTCTCCGTATTAATGAAACTAAATTTGTCCCAGATTCTCAGGCTAATTTGGCTATCAGGGTACTACAATTTCTTTTCTTTATCTCATAATAATTTTAAAATCATTAGCTCTTCTCACATTCACTGATCATAACAGAGTAGGATGTAGCAAGTGTGAAATCTTGTACTAAATAAAGGAAAAGAACCATGTTCAATATTTTAAATTTTTACTACAGAAACCTACAAAGTACCAAGTAATACCAGTCTTCTCATCACTCAACAGAAAATTAATATTTCGTGTTTATACCTGTCTTAGAGTAAAATATTCCTTGGTATCATCTTCCTATGCATCCCAGTTGTAACAAACAGAAGTTTATATAAAGAACATAAATATTGAGGCATGCAGTTTATTTTATATATTATTATATAAGAGTTCATAAAGCTATCTATGAAGTAATAAATCTTTATGTACCTCTTGTGTTTCTTTTTCCTGTTGTTAACTTTCTCTCTTCAGATTCTTCCCACCATTCTTCTTTCCCTGCCATATTCCCCCAGTTTTCTTTTAGTCTGACATGTCCTTCAGTTTTTTGCAGTCTGTTTTTGTTCCTACCTTCTACTGTAGCAGGCATGAAGAATTGTGTTTGCCTCTCCTCACCATCTGCAGCTGAGGGTTAGGCTGTAATAATCCCAAATAATTCTTTCCTCTTCCTCCAAACTTGTACCACAAAGGTCTGACACATCTTTCAAACTTTTACTGGCTTGGTAAAGCATGGTCCATGGACCATGACTTGTGTTCCTGGCCTAGATATTTATTTTTCCTGAGCTAATGACCTGTATTAAAAGTCAAATTGGTTACTGATATTTTATGGCTCTTCTTGAAGAAAGAGAGAGTACTTACAGTTTTACTCCAGGTGAGACCTGTGGTATGATGCTCTTTGATATAGGCTTGAAGCTCAGACCAGATGTTCAGATATGACTTCACCCAATCAACGTGGCGTGTGTCACTGTAAAACCAGAGATAATATTTATATGTGTGAATGTACTTAAAACCAGTAAGCATTGTTACTCTTGCTTAAAACAGGTAAACCCCAATGTCTGCCTTAAAGCCATGGACAGATCAGTTAGCAGGCAGTCAGCCAAGTGCCGCAAATACTGAGGCCTACTATGCTAAAAAGCTTCTAGATCCTTCCAGAGGACAAACAAGGGCAAAGCATGCCTCTAGCAGAGAGTGCTTCCTGCTGGAAGGGTGTGTCACCACTCTGTTCAGGCTCAAGGTCAACTGAAGAAGTACTAAAGGTTATATGGAGCTGTCAGGTGGTACTCAGACTCAGTTTCAGGGTGCTGAACATTAGACAATTAAATATCCATGGGTTCTGTAAGATATTCTACCTTCCAAGTTCAAACGTGGCCAGGGTAGTGCTGGGTCGTGTTAGTCATCAGGCTAAAATATTTGTACATCAATAGTTTCTTAGGTACAACTCACAGGTTGGTTCTAGAGTCATTATCATTATCATTAGTCTTCCAATGGGACTGTAAGTGAAAGCAAGAAATATGTGGAGTGAGGGAAACTGCTTGTAAGATGGAGTCCTTACTTATGGAGAATTATTGCTGCATAATGACAGCTATGGACTGGATGCTTACAAGGATTTTTGTAGCTACCTCCTGTTTATTTCCTTTGAAGTTTGATCCTTAATAATGCTGAGGATCTAGGTCAGTAGGTTTAATTCAAAGCCTACTGAGGTCAAGGGAGAGCCTTCCATACTTTGGGAGACATAGTGATCTAATTAGGTGAAAAATAGGGAAACAATATCTTATGAAAGGAAGAACTAAATACCTAAATAATGTACTCTATCCATACTGCTGGGTGAGAGATTTTTTCCTCCAAAGTACTAAGGCTATATTGTAAAAAATCATCAGTTACCCCAGTAGGCACCACCTGCAGTAGGTGAACTAAGGATTTAGGGACAATGTGTAATATATATAACATGACATATCTAGCATGTAATGTATAGAAGGAATATAAATATATGCAAAAGGTTTTTGTATTTATAAAGTTTTCCTCATTAAAGAGGCAAAACTCAATAGCAAATACTGTTCTTCACTGGGATGTAAAAATCAAGAGCCAATACCTGGCCATCAAAAGTACCAAATCAACAGGATTTATGCAGGACTTTTTTGAGAGGGCATAGGAAGGACCTGTATTTTTCTCTTTCTCCGTCAGCTTACAGATAATCCTTCATGGAACTTTTTCGTGAATTTCTTGTGCTCTTTAAGAACAGTGCAGTGGTACAGGGAAAAATCAAATTAGAAGCTATGGAATTTGATATGCAGCTGTATATATCTACCACATAATGCACTTTTTCAAGTGAAGAGCACAAACAGCAACAGTATGAGTGCAGAGGTGAGACAGGGGCGCGTAGCAGCTACCTAGCCACACGTTGCTATGTAAATATGCATTTGCCTATAAGCTTATGGTGCTGGAGTGCCAGAAAATTAAATATAACTGTAAAATTTGCATAGAGTGAAAACCAGCACTGCTAGCACTGCTGCCATTCTCACTGCAACATGCTGCAGGTCAAAGATGAGGAGAGGAAATTATATTACTGCAAGCAGGTTTTATCAAATGCATTATAGTTTGCAAAATAGTTTCTGTGATGGCATTGTGAACCCTACTGGTATAGTTAATATTCTGTTCTCTGGCTAGTAGATACTGGGGCTTGGTAACATACCTGTTCTTGTAGTCCTTTAATACCCTGTTAGTATAAAAGGTAGCAGCATCATTCATCTCCTTGACATAAGGGCCTGGTTTAGGAGACTAGGACCATCAACCCATGGTAGCAGGAAACAATAGAAGGAGAAAGGAAGTAAAACATTAGTCAAACACCTTCCCTGACATATTAGGTGTATTACCTTCTTGGGTCTAGTAGACTGAAGAACTATACAGATGAGACTGCAGAGCTCTGCAAGATTTGTAACTATTCTGGGCTGCACCATCCAGAGGCATATTTAGAGCCCTCCCAACCATCCCGTGCGACTCACCACTGCTATCCACCCAAGGGCAGGTATGCTTTCACTGACAGCTGAAAGGTGGTTGAACATCTTACTTCCTCTGTTCCTTTCTCTGAAGTTTTGGATTTCCTGAATCTTCTCTGATATCGGCTTGAGAAGCATTGCCACCTCATTCTGAAAAAAAAAAAGAAAAAAGAAGACACTGCTGTTAACAATGGGTGGTCCAAAACCACCCTGTGGTTTAAAGTTGTTCTCCCTGCCTGCTGATTTAACAGTTGGAAAGAAAGGTCATCATAAATTTCTACATTACTGTAACAATTTAATTACCTTCCTCTGGTTTCAGCAATAAAATGCACAGACATTAAGTATTAATAATGTATTGCAGCAAAAATTGTCTTCAGCACGGGCAGCATTTTCACATGCTGCCCAGGTTAAGACCCATAGAGACCCCATAGCTCAGACTTAGTAGAATGCTTGTGTTTTTCATCTCTTATCCCTGGAAATTCTTGAGACTGTTTACACTGGCTTGAGTTTTTCAAGTTATTAACCAAGTTGTTCTTTCTATAAGAAACACAAATGACTTGTTAGCGGCCTCTTATCATCTGGCAACAAGACTGAGAAAGTAATACACCCAAGGCAATATCAATTTTAGCTTTCCTATGTTTTAACATTTCAATTTCCTTTGGCTGCAAGTAATGTGGGAGGATTTCACGGGAAACATACTGCCTGCAAGCCATGGTTTGGGGGAAATTGTCCTGTGTTAATCAGAATCAAATGGTATCCAGGGGAATGACTGCTGAGCGGAAGGAATAGTGTCTGTAGTGAAGAGAAAAGCTGAACAAATGTTGAAGCTATCCAAGCTCTTTCCTGTGCAAAGTGAATGCTAATCACACTGGCCCAGTGTCTCAGCAAAACTAATTTAGAGCACTAACTCACTGGGAAAAATTCTTACACTCAGAAAACAGCACATTGAGGGACATGGAGTCATCAGTTTATGAGCAAAACAACTGCTGTACCTTGCTCAGAAAACCCATACAATGTCCCTCCAAAGACAGTGCACCATTCTGATTCTCCCTGGCACTTCACTCAGAAATCACTCAGGACATAGCAGAACTCTGCATTTTTCCTCACTTTATCTCAGGCCTACTTGTTTAATGGAATTACATGCTTGCTGGAGACACCTAATCCTCATGTTCCTGAGGACTAATACTGTCATGACACACACAAGATGATGTGTGCATGTGTCCTGCTCGACCTCTGTCATCTGTAAGGTATTTCTTTTCACCCTTCCACAAGACCTCAGTGCTACAGAATTTTATGTCACCTTAAAATAAGCATGTCTGCTATGGATCAACACAGGTCAAAAGATACTTCAAGAACATGACAAAAACAGGTTCTGCATTTTTAAAAGAACTGCGATCTACCTACGGAGCTTTAATATTTTGGTGGTAGTGTAATTTTGGGAAAAGCCTATGCATCTGAAATACATGGGTTTATTTGGTATTCGACAACAAAGTGTTTTGGGAGAAAACAATTATTTACAGTGTGCTGGGAAATTAAAAGTTTTTTTGTTGATGGCTTAATGACCAGCATAAATCATTAAGACTGAAAAAGCCCTGAAACCTCCATGATTTGTAGTTCTTAAAATCTGATTTTGTTGCCATAACATGATAAAGTCTGCAGAAATTCTTCTTTCTAATTTTTGCTTGTTTACAACATGCTGCAGCTGGTTGGTTCTTTTTTATTTTGTAGAAATCTTTATGACAGTAGTTAACAAAACTGAAATTTAAGAAAGTGCTTGTTCTGCTTTGATATTATGCCAGTTTTCCTCCCATAAACTCTAAGGGATATTTACAGTCCTTAGCTTACTGTGAATCTTGATGGCCCAGTTCCAGCCAAAGAGAATATCAGGGCTAAAAATACAGCTCCACAGATGCCTGGCATATCTAGACAGCACTGGGAGGCAGCACATTTCTGTGGATAGGGCACAGAAGTGGGAGTCCATAAATGGGGGTTCTCTTTGCAGCACTCCCAACAAATTGTCATCAGGTTTCAGGAAAGCTGCGTTAGCTTTCTGTGCTTTGATTTCCTAGATATGATATGATGTTAATATAGCTGTTTTATTTTGTAGAATACTTAGATATCTACAGATAAGATGGCAAAATTAGAGTCAAACATTTTTCTGAATGACCCACCATGACCCACACCTCCTCCTTTCCTCCTAGAAAAACTCCCAGCCACTTCTCTGAGGCTTTTCTGTCAGTGGTACAGACAGAATTTCTGTCCCTCAGAACACAGGACTTAATCTGTACAGTGAATCAACTGTTTGTAAGAATGTAGTGGATTTATTTAATTTCACAGAAAAAGTGCCCTGCATTGGTTTTAAAGGTGAAATATGTACTGCTAAGGAAAGCAGCTCAAAGTAATCATTCCCTTGGCACTGTAGTAACACTAGAAAGAGCCACAAAGGGCTTGAGGCTTTGTTCAGCTCTGTCCCATGTGAGGCACTGGGAGAGCAGTTCAGCCTGCCTTCCCTTCTCTCTTGTCCTGTCCTGCAATGGCTGCACAAAATGCATGTGTTTGTGCAAACTCCTGGTGATCCAGATTTCTGGGTAAGGGTTTGACACAGGCCTGCAAGGAGTCACTTAATTGAGCTCTGTCTCAGCTCTAAATTTTTAGTTAGTGATTAAACTGCAGATGAATTACAGCGTGTATGGCATATGGGTATAGAAAGGCTCATTAATTCTGGCAGCAATCAGTCTTGTTTGGCTTTACAATGCAGAAACAGTTGTGCTGAGGGTTCTAGAAGAATAATCTCTTTATTGCAATGAATATTAAAACAGCTGACTGTTAATAAAATTATTGTCTATACTGTATTGCTAAGAAAAAATGAATTCAAGGAGATGAATCAGAGCTGTTGGAAAAATCTTCAGCATGCCTTTGGCATGTGCTAGATAAAATTTCTTGTCATTTAAGACACAGCACAGTTGTTTAACAGAAATTTAAGAGTCTCTGTATAAACACCATTCCTATTATAATATCAGTTTTGCTGAAATGTTTAAAAATGCAACATGGGCACAACTTAGAAACATCTGAAGTAATTCCCAGTATGGTTTTTTTCTTCTTCAATAATGATTAAAACCAGATGGTCTTTTAAAATATGAATACCTAAACAACCAGCCAGCTTTGATCCATGCCTTGTAATTCCTATTAGAAAATCAAGAGGGGTGAGACTACTGCAGTGATTAGCCAAAATACTCCAAAGAAGTTACAGCATGCAACAAGAACTGCCTTAGGCTCTGGCTTCAGAGGCTCAACAGTCTCAGCCCAGCCTCATAAAATGGCCTGGAATAACAGTATTCCAACAGACCACACCACACACTTTCTTCTCCTTCACATTTTTGCAATATCCACATGATAAGTTTCCCAGATGACAGGTTTATCAGGACTGGGACACAAGGACACTTAGTTCAAGAGAATGGCCAGACTTTTGGGGTTTGTGATTTTTGAGATGTGCCTGTGAAGTCACACTAAACTGAGTGGCTTGCTTAAACTTTGGCTGTTTGAGACATAGATTACTTGAAAATCTCAGCTCTAATTTGAGAAAATGGGTATTTTCCTAAGACCAGTATTGTCCAGAAAGCTGCCAGCACGAATCACAGAAGTGCAAAATCCAGCAGGTAAATAAAAATACAGTTTTTAAAGATCTTATGTATTTTTAAGGTAATCTTACATGATTTTGAGGGGTGAGATCTTTTATTGAAGGATTTTTAGGTTGATGGGTGGCAACACAGTTCAGACCTCACTGTTACAGCGTTTCAATCGACCTGACCTATTACGAAAAATATATGGCAAAGGAACAAATACCCTTTTAAGTTATGCTAACTGAGGGGGTGGCAACCTTTGGCATAGGAGCAGTAAAAGAAAGCTTGAGAGCATTTGGGATCAGCAGCCCCTTCATTTCACTCAGCTGCAACCAGAACAGCATGACTACAACCTTTATTCCATGGTGTACAGTTCAGTTATTTTCTCCGGTCAGTTCAAAATCTCCATCATACTTACATTGTATTTTCCAGGGGCAAGTTTGAAACCTGGAGTTGATTTGAATCAGCTTTTTATGTGTTGGCTGTAGTGCAGCCTAATAGGAATGGTTCTGTAGAGCACACCAGTTTGTGCTGAGGCCCTGACATTCACACTACACATCTTTGGGCAGGGCTGTTTTGGACTGTAAACTGTGGTTTAGATGCTGTCTGGAAATGTATCTTTTATTTAACTTCATCACAAAGATACCCATTTTGTACACCCTAAGACTGCTCTGTGATGTGAATCATGACATAGTAAGTGGGGCTGATCTGAAGGAGAAATGTAGTCCCACTGTGAGCTAAAACACTAATATAGACACAGCCATTATCTCTGCAAACAGCCTAGTACAATCCCTTCCCATGTTTTGTCCTTTCAAGGGATGAAAGATGTCATGGATAGTATCTGCCACACTCAGTTCTAACAAATTCAACAGTGAACATCTGCTCTCACCTGAGATTTCGATTCCCTCTACTGTAAATGAAGAAAGAGCTGTCCCTGAGGAATTCTTTCCACCTATCAACAGCTATTAGAAGACTATATCATATAATCATAGATACATAAGATGGCCTGGGTTGGAAAGGACCTTAAAGATCACCCAGTTCTAACCCCCCTGCCATGGGCAGGGACACCTTGCACTAGACCAGGTTGCTCAAAGCCCCAACCGACATGGCCTCGAACACTGCCAGGGATGGGGCACCCACAGCATTAGAAGACATTAACAGGTGTGAATAAATGCACTCCAGAGGTCCTCCCCACTGCTGCACAGAGAGCCTAGAACGATGCCTTACACAACATGCCTACCCTGACAGTTAGAGCTGATGAGCAGAATCCCATCATGTGTCTACAGGAATACGATACTGGTAGCTTCCGTGGTCACCAGTAAGATGGATTTCTGCTATGAGTGGCTATGATTCTAGAACTCAAATAGTTTTAGACTAACTGTAATTTCCCATATTTATATTTTTAAAAGGCAATCTGTAAAGACAACTTTACAATTTAAGTTTGTCCTTTCTTTGTATGTATGTGTTTTAAAAAAGGCCTGTCTTTTTTCTTGTAGCTGTGTATTCACAGTCTTGATGGAATCAGTATCGAGTGGCTGAGGAATAACTTTTTTGTTTAAGTATATGGAAAATGTACTTTTCTTTTCGAGGGGTGGGTAACTTTGAACATCTCAATGCTGCATCTGGATTCCTCAAATTACTACCTTTTTTCCCTTGTTATTATTGCCATAGAAAAATACCATCAGCTTTTGTTTGCAGCTGTCAAACTATTCTTTTAGCACTATCTTAATCTCTCTTTACAGAAAGTGTTTCACATTTGGTACCACTGTTTTGCCCTTAAAATTGAAGTATAACCTACTTCACCTTAATCCAATGTTTTCTCTGCAAGCATTTTCTGATCGGCAGTAGAAACCATCAGTGAGACCTTTCCTTAAGATCACTACATTTATGTCCTTCTAGTAGTCCAATATTTTTGGACTACTCCTACCTAACTGCAGAGAGATATTAATTTCTTATGGCCTAGTTTTCTTAGACACTAAATCTTCAACACAGTGGTGTAACAAGTGTTTGGTTTGTTGGTCAACAGTACAGGTTTTGCCACTTCAACTCACTGCTGTGCAACAGCAGGACTATGACACAGAGAGACAAATCTGCAGAACTGTCTGATCAGCTTCATCAGCACAGAAGCTTAGACACATTTGTGTGCTTCCAAAGTGACTTAATTGGTATTTGGCTTTTATTCCTCTTAGATAGCACAAAAATTCTCAATCTGACAGCCAATATCAGCTGTAGCAATTTTGTTCTTTGTGGGGAAAAAACCCAGGAAAGCCCAAGCCATAGCTACACAGGACAAATAACTACTTCAGTAATTTCTGGGTTTATTTTGAAATGTAAACTCTGAGGCAGGGCAAATGGAGAGGAATGTGAAAGACAAATAGCTTCTAACCAGTGGAGAAATCCAGGGTCTGATACAAACTGCATGAATCAGTTTACAGCAGTGCAGAATCGCACCCAACACTTCTGGCCAGGACTCTGGCTGGTTTTTAAAAGGACTTGAACACTATATATTGTTTTCTTGTCCACTAGAGCTCTCTGTGGGCAGTATTTTCAACAGGGAAGGGTCCTCCTGCTTTAGACACACAGGAAACATTAGTGTTTCTATATGAAACACTAATGAACTGCTTTCAACCTTTTGATTTACTACTCCTCAATCCTGCTGCTGTGATCACAGTCCATGTCAGTGGACCCAGGGCATTCTAGGTAGCAGGGTTCTGTCAGAAGATAGTGCTCTGTGGAGCCACAATTGTTAACAACATCTGAGATCTGATGAGTCTTCCCTAAGGGCAATTACCTTTTGCACTGGGCATGTCCCAGAACAGGGATGTTACATGGTACAGGCTTCCAGCCCTGGACACTGATATTGTTCACCTGACTTCCAGGTTCATTAAGCAGTTCTGGAATCTGCATTGCTTTTGGAATTTGCAAATCATTGGTCTGATTTAGACCAAAGTAAAATCAGAAAAAACCCAAAGTAACCTGTGAACCGAAAAGCCCTGCTTTTCATCACTTGTATCCCCAGTGCTTTCACAAGGTTATGTGCAGTCCATAAATCCTGGGACACAATTGTGTAGCACAAAGAAAAGAGTGTACTAGTTTGGATTTGTGTTTAGCAGAAATAAAGAATATGATACTTAATGGGAAAGGGAGTGTCCCATCAGCATAGCTCAGTGGGATCTCACATGGTGCAGTTTGAATATGAACATTGCTACAGGGACTGAAAACTAACCTGATGATTTTAGGACATTATTTTAGCAACAGCAGAATCCCAATAAAGGTCTGTAGGATCCCCAGAATTGCTTAGCAGGTATGTCAAATGAGGTGGCAGAGTAGACAAGTACATGGTAGTACACAAGTGCAAGGAGCCTGTGGTTACTGTAGCCTGGTTCTTGCACAAAACATGACCTGATGGTGAGTCTGTGCCTGGGGGTGCTGTTGTAAGCCAGTCTAGAGGTGTGCACTGATGTGAATCTCTGCCTCTATTTCTAGTTGCACTGATCATAGCCCTTCTGTATTCCCTGGATCCCTAGGTGTCTCTGGGCCTTCTTATGGCACAGTGCACTGGCCCCAGAATAGAACTGAATCTCAAATGCATCCACCATGGCATTGACCTGGGAGTTTTGGCAAACATGAGTGAAGAAAGAGAAACAGAGCAAGGATACCTACAGAAGTCAGCTACAAAAAAGACACTGACGTGCTGGACTGTGTCCAGAGAAGAACAGCAAAGCTGGTGTAGTCTGACAAGGAGCAGCTGAGGGAGCTGGGGTTGTTTAGCCTGGAGAAAAGAAGGCTCAGGGGGGATCTTAGCACACTACAATGCTGAAAGGAGGTTGTAGCCAGGTGGGGATTGGGGATCAGTCTCTTTCCCCAAGTAACAACAGATAGGACAAATGGGAATGGCATCAAGTTGTACTAGGGAGTGTTCAGATTGGATTTTAAGAAACGTTTCTTCACTGAAATGGGTGTCAAGCACTGGAACAGGCTGCCCAGGTAAGTGGTTGAGTCACCATCCCTGGAGGTACTTAAAAAACATGTATATGTGGCACTTAGGTACATGGTTTAGTGGCAGAGTTGGCAATGTTAGGTTTATGATTGGACGTGATGACCTTAAAGATCTTTTCCAAACTACATGATTCTATGATCTGAAAACATCTTGAGGCTGATTAAATGCAAATGAGTGATTTTGAGACAAAATTATGAGATAACAGGTGTCAGGGGCTATCTGGACCTCAAACTGAGCAAGAGTTTGTAACAATATCCAGAATGAGCCTGTGAATACTGTAAGGCAGCAGGCTAGTGACTGAAAATTGCCTGTTGGTCCATCACTGCGGCTGTGACCACATGTTGCATGCAGCTGTAGGCCTGCTGATAACAGAAATATGTCAGCAGTTTGGCAAGAGAACAGAAGGGGGGGAAGGGGTTCCCTTTTGAGCTCAGGACTCTCAGGCTCTGTCCCTGTCACTCTTGGCACCTTCCGAGAGTTTAGGACCTGAGGACCTTAAAAGGACTGAACCAAATTCTTCCTTAAGCTATTTCTAGATATGGAGGAGCAGGTCTGCAACAGTCAACCAACTGACAGAATGGCAGCAAAACTCGGCTCAAGCTCTTTTGCATAAGAAAGTAATAAATTAACAAGATGAGGAGCATCCTACTGTTCATATTTTTGGAAAACAGTAAGAGTGATCCCAGTATGCATGAGGAAAAGTAGGGGGAAATGTAATGACATAAGCAAGTTAAGGTAATTAGAAAACAAATCCTGCTAGGATGCAGAATGAAAAGTCCCAGGAGTCCTGTAATTGAAGTACTTTAAAAATAGAAGGGAGAAGAAAATGAGCAATCCTATACTGAGCAGGGAACTGTAAATCTTCATCTTTGATTTATACATGAAAATTCTGAGAATGAGTCCTTTGTTCAAAGAAATTGCCACAACAATTCTATTCCTACAATAGATTTCTTTTTTGCTTGTCTATTAAAAAAATCCAAAAACCTCAGGATTTGTTCTCATGGCTCTCTTCAAATAGTGGCGTGGCATGCCCGTTTTCTAGGGAAAAAAGGGACAGCTCTCCTTTACCTCTCACTTTTTTCCACCCCTCTCCTCCCACCTGTGTGCAGAATCTGTATATTTAATCTAGGTATTTAATTGGAATGTTTGTCTGCACAATGTCAGCAATTAAATCCATGGCTTTGGCAGTCATATGAACTCAGCATTTTTTTAAAATGAGAAATTACGTAATCATTTATAGTCTGAACTGCATCTGCCATTTAAATCTGTTTGCAGTACTTCTTACCACGAGTATGCTCATGCTGCATATGCTTATATTGATTCACAAAAACATTTTTCTCATTAACTAGTTCCCAGTATAAGAACAATGGATCCCTCATGCCCTCAAAGCAACTCCTGTCTGAACTTTTAAAGGGAAATTAAACAACTCATAAAGAGAAGATAGTATATGAGTTACCATTCACAGTGCAGTGACTGTGAGTGGCAGTCTCAAATGTTAGTATTCATGATCATTAATTGAAAAGAAACTGTTGAACAGATAAACCTGCTCAGCAACACTCATAACTTTTAATCTTATTATGCAATGAAATGAAAAATGTTTCAGTCAGAATTGTGTTTGACTCAGACTATGGGGAATGGAAAATTCAGATCCAAACTATTTCATAATGTTTTGTGAAAGTCTATGTTAAAACCTGTCTTCTCAATTGCCCAAGCAACATGTAAACATAGTGTCTCAAAATACCTTTTAAAGCAACTTCTCACAGATTATAGCAATATTCTAATTTATTTTCCCCTCTCCATCTTCTCTGTACTCTCTATACTCTCTTACATTATTTATAATGGTAAATAATGTATAATGGACTTTTTTTTGTTTTAATGTTTGAAGTTTGGCATCAGATAATAATTTCTAATGAGTGGATGAACTGAAAAATCCCATATTGCTGAATGAGCCCATATCCAGCAGACATTAGCTGGGACATACACAAATAGGAATATCAACTGGTGGGTTTGTCATGTGATCTCTTCCACTGCACATACAAATATAGAACATGACCATAAAAAGTAACAGAACATGCTCTCTGCAAAGTAATTTATTGCAGTTGATGCTAGATTGGTATGCCAGCTGGAATTACCTTCCTGGCTCCTACTATTTTCACATATACAGATAATAAAGGCTGTGCACTGAGAAAGATTCCAAATGAAAAAATATCAACATTATTAACAAGAAGCAAAACTCCATGAAAGCAATTTTGAGCAAGCTTAACTGTTTGAAAATGTTTGCTAGTGACTCATAGCAGGAGTTAAAGAGCTAAATGAATTCTAGGGCTTCAACATTTTCATAGAGAGGAAAAAATACCTCTTTTTGTATAATATACATTTCTCTCTGCTGAGCACAATACAATTCCAAGGATTATTATACATATAGGAGCTTTCTTTTTGTTTGAATTCCTTATTCATTAGTTTGTAAACTGCAAGAGCTGAGCTAATTTATTTTTCCAGTGCGTTTTCCCCTCCCTCTTTTTTTTTAAAGGCACCATGTATGACATCCCAACATGACAGGAACTCAGTAAATCCCCTCAGTCTCCACACCGCTGTCTCTGAATGTCTACAAAGCTACTATGCCATAATCGCAACTCACTGGCTCATTCACAGCTTTACATTATAAAGCAAACAGTCTAGACAGCTGAATGACAGAATTACTCTCTTTTCTCTTGCATTTATAGATATGCTGTCATCTTCATTTGCTTTTCTCTACTCTGTGCATTCTGATACACTAATGATCAGCTTTCCTGTTTGGATTCCACACTGACTCCGTGGCTCTAGGCTATAAATACAACGAGAGCCCAGATGACATCACAGCAACAATGTCCTGGGGAGCAGCGGGGAGGATCCCTACTTGTTTCCTTCTCCTGGGTTAGCTGGTGATAACCAGTCTTTGCAAAATGGTTAACTAATGTGGCTTTACAACAGGATTTTTCCCTGATTGAGATGGAGATATAAAAAGCCTAGTGCCATCACTCTCTGCAGTGGGATAAAACCTGTACAATTTGTATAGAACCCTCAATTATTTTCTGGTCTGTCTATAGCATAACTGAATGTATCTGTGAAAAAAATAGGTGCAAAAAAGAGAAAAAGAATGAACAACAATGTGTGTTTGGATGTCTACATGAAATATGTACCTAACAGTCTTTAAAAAAATTTAAGTGACTGGACTGGGTTTGTTCTTGCTGAGAAAGGAACTATAGTCTGTAATATTCCTGGCATTTTAACTTTAGAATGGTGTGAGCACGCATGTCGTGGCATTTCCTCGGTGGTAAATGACAGTTCAATGATAAAAGTATATTTTCTGGCCTTCAACATGTTGTAGGAATCTATGCATGTCTGATTACCTGCACCTAAGACATATGGATACATGTGGGCAGCTCTGGTGATGTTTATGACAAGGTTTTTGTTATTTCTTGCTTTTCTTAGTGCTTCTGTAACTGTCATTCTAGATTACTGAGAATTTCTTTTTACATCTATTGTTTTCTTTTTTTTTTCTTTTTAGCTCATTTTATTATCATTTTTAAATGAAAATTTGTAACCTTTACAGTTGAAAAACATTCAAAGCCTTGGCTTGAGGTCAGAAAGTTGTAAGGGTAAACATGGGGAGAAGACATTGCCATTCTCATTTGAAAAATGGAGAAAATAATACCTACAGCACATCCGCACTGGAAGCCAAACCATGAGCCATAGCTTTCACTCATGCCAGAGCTGGAACAATCCCAGCACTTCAGAACATCACATTACATTATGGGCCATGGGAAACTGTTCACTGGGGAGAATTTTACCTATGAGCATGAGGAGTTTTGTGGGCCACTGTGTGTGATGGTATTCACAGCCAATTCAAAGACTGCTTGAGGCCTGTACCAATGGGAATTTTGCCTGTTCTCTGTGAGGCATGACCCACTTTTACTCTCTCAGAGCAGGGACAGCTGGAAAAACAACAGATCCCTTCTTGCCTGGAACTCTACCTCTAAAGTCTCTCCTGGAACATCCATGGGTTTTTATCTTTTCTTTAAGTACTCTTGCCATTAAAATATACTGATTAGAAAAACTTTTAAGTTTTGCCTCTACAAACAATAGCGACAGCAAAAATTCAATAATTTATGCCATTTGCAGAGAGTTCTGGTTTGAAAATATGGGGTTTAAAGAACTGTGGAGTGGGAGACTAGTGGAAAAAGACAGGACTAAAGATTGTGGAGAGACTGTGTAAGTGAAGACTTCATTCTCTGCATACTGCAAGAAGGAAGGTTCAAGGGTGGTCCCACAGAAGGACTACATGATTGCTCTTTCCAGGAATGATACAGCACTATTGGCCTTGTGCCCTCTAGAAACTACAAGCAAGATTTCATAACAACTCCACAGCTTCCCTGAGCTTTCTAGTTGTGAGGGGAGGATTTAAATAGTTGCCAATAAAAGAAGAATATAAATCAACTTGATAAAAGTTGTTTTTGTCATTTACTTGACAAAATGCTTTTCCTTCCTTCCAGAATTGGCCTAACCTGGACCTCAGCTTGGAGAATACTGAGTCTACAGGCCAGTATTGATTTTTCTCTCATTAGTTTATACCCTGACTTCAATATCTGTCATGTAGCATTCCTGGGGGGCTAGCAAAAAGTCATTCTTTTCCTTGGTGTTTGCAGCTTCCAGAGAAACACTGATCCCACTTACAGCTGTAAAGTAGAAACCTCCTTTCCTTTCTTCAATGATCTTATATGTATTGGTACAGAAAAGGTTCTTAACTCTGAACCATGGCTTTCTGATTATGACAGCACCATGCTTATGAAAGTGAAACAATCCTCCAAGTGCACTGTATAAATAAAGTAACAAGTAAAAGCAAATACAGGGATTGATAACATATGGGAACACAGCCTTTTTAATACACTGCCGTTTGAAACTCTAGGTCACTCTTCTTACCTCTTGAGGCTCTTGACACTGAGATGCTAACACCAGGAATGATCTCTGTGCTTGGAAAGCAGCACGTACCATCTCTGCCTGTAACAAAAGGAGGAATATAAATTAAACCTTAAACTGTAACCTCTGATACCTCTTTTTGGCAGCTCAGAGTCAAGTGTGACGGCTCAAATCTTTCTTGCTGCTTCTCATCTAAATCACAGCAACGCTGACTGGAAGAAATGTATTACAGTACTGGCCTAGCTATAAATTTTTTCTTACATCTAAGGTTAAGTTCCCTATCTTCTTCAGATAGGAAATAAAATGAGTTGATATGCAGGCTTTTGGTTATAATTTCTAAAATTAGTCAGAGAAGGACTTCATTTTAACACTTCAGAGACTGTCTAGGCATTTTAATGGCAATGCTTATATCCAAGTGCATGGTAAGAACTTATTACCACTGAGAACAGCAACCTGCAAACTTTCTGTTGAAGTGTAAGTTAGGCTGTAGTGATGTGTAAGAAGAGTTGAGCTTGGCACATTTGCTGGGGGACTATGCTGTAATTCATTCAATTCCTGTCATCTGTGGGCAGACTCTAAGGTTGATGGTTATGAGAGATGGTGGCTGAAGATTTTGGGGCAATTTTCCCTTTCGGAACTCTAGAATTTGGGTTAAAGCTGCATCTGACAGCATATTTACATGCTACCAGTGTGGATGGGAGGTAAATCTCTACACTCCTGGGTGTTTCCTACTGTTCAAATTTCTGGTCTTTTTCATTTTCTTGAACCCTACACAGTTTCTGTACATTATGAATGATGTACATTGATTAGAATCTTTTCACTATTTCAGTATCACCTATACTTTATCCAAGTGGATGAGTAGTGACTAGGAGAAAGCATTATTGGTAGAGAAAACAACTATTCACAACTAGTGTATATTGCTAAATGAAGACCAAACCACATGCTGTTAAGTTAATCTAACATGAATAGGTACATTTATAATCACTTTGTGAAAGGGTGGGGAAGCTCTTGCTGGTTTTCCTTGGGGTTTTTTGAATCTAACAAGAAAACAAGGAAATTTTATATACAGGCCTATGTGGATGTAACCTAAAATACATAAAAGTCAGGAAATTTGAAGCCGTAGCAAAGTAAAACAGCCAAATTGTGTTTATTCATCTTAAAATGCGATGGTATGAATAAAACATAATCTGTTGGATGAAAATCACTGCAAGGAAGATGGTAAAAGAGACCCAGCTTGGACAGTATTTGGGGAGAAGGGGATAATATGGTCTGACAGGCTGAGATTTGGAAGGGTGTAATCATCTCTATAAATAGAGAAAGAAATAAATAATGAGGGAAATTGTAAGAGCATCGTAGACTTAAATTTTCCAGACAGAGACAAAAATACCATCAATAATAGCAAGGTTTAGATATTCTGAGACATTTCAGATGACTGACTTTTTGGTACAGAAATTCATAAAACAACAAAGTGTTGTTTATTTTAAGCTTAGGGTTGGGTTTTTTTTTTCTGTGTGTGTAAGGAGAACCTTGTAAAACAACTGAGCAAAAACTGATGTTCCTGAGGAGGAAGTGATTATGAATGAATTCCGTGCTTCTTGCACTGCAAAATGGACAAAAAAAATAATCTATACTAAGGCTTGCTACAAGGCAAACTTTTAGAAAACAGAAAAATCAGTGAAAGAAAATGATTGGCTTGAGGAACTTAGGCTTGTATGCAGGAAAGGATGGATTTACATTAAGAGTGGAGGAAAGGTTTTAGTATGAGTGTGGTGAGACACTGGCACAGGTTGCCCAGGGAGGATGTGGCTGCTCCAATCCTGGCAGTGTTCAAAGCCAGGCTGGATGAAGCCTTGAGCATCCTGGTCTGGTGGGAGGTGTCCTTGCCCATGGCAGAGGGGGGGTTGGGACTGAATGATCTGTAAGGTCCATTCCAACCCCTTAACATTCTATGATTCTATGATTCTATGACAAATATACATGACTTGGAGATAGTAGTAGATGATAGAAGTATACAATGATGGATTGGGCACATATGTCCAGGAAGAGGGGGGAAAGTCTGTGATTTCATGGCTGTTAGTTTGACTTCAGTACCATGAACATTTAAACCAGATTTGAAACAAGTGATTAAAAACACACATGAAAATAAACAATGGGACAAATTACGGTGGGATTATATGTGCTTAAAATCATTACTCTGTTTCTTAGACCAGGATAATGTGTCAGATCTAGTATATTTAGATATCATATAAAATGCTTATTGTGGGTCCTCATAGGAAATTGATACTTTGAGTGGAAATTATGCATATTGAAACTCTTCGGTTGGATAAGAACGTGGATAAACAGAGGCAATAATAGGGTACACTACAGGTGGTGTTATTTGAGAGGAGGAAAGTTGCTAGTTGTGTTTCTCAGGGATCAGTTTTAGGAGGGATCAGTATGTTAATTAGTGTTCTAAGAGCAAGAATTAGGTGTGCACTCATAAAATTCATGGGCAACACAAAGTCAGGAGGTTTTAACATGGTCAACAAGGACTCACTCATCACTTGAGAAGAGTAAGATGATTTTGTAGCCACAGATAATATGAATTGGATGAAATTTCGCAGTGCTCCCTGCTGCCCCTTTAAAACAATGCATAATTCTGGGTGTAAACACGGAACTGATTAATTGGAAGTGCTGAAGACTGGAAAATGCAAGTATAATAGCCAGGAAGGTGGCTTTGTGAAAAGAGCTTATGCAGTTCGACAATGGATGTGGCAAAATATTTTTAGTAGAGCCACAGAAGTGTTAGTACCATTGGAGAGAACCTCCTCTGGAATTCTATGTGAACAATTAGTCATCTGTGTTCAAAAAAGATGAGCTTAAATCAGAACTGATGCAGGGAAAACCTGCTTGGATGTTTAGAGTAATGAGTATTTATCATACAAAGATAAATTTTAAGTTTCACTTGTTTTGCTTAGCAACAGAGTGGCTGAGGAACATGACAATTCTTTCTCATACAGAATGCAAATAATGGAGAACGATGAAAATGGTAATGTCAGCACATGATCACAGGTCTGAAAACTGGGTCATGAGTAAACATAGTCTCACATTTAGAAGATTTCCAACAATCGAAAAAGTTCAGAAGAGATCTTCCAAATTCCTGTAAAGAGGCAGCCATATTTTTAAGACACAGCTTTAAATGCTGATCAAACAGATCATAAGCACGAGCAAAGAGTCCTTAGATATAGAAAGTTAAGATTCTTTATTGAGTTTTTGAACGTAGATGTATATGTTTGTATGTATACTGAGCTGCAACATCAATGAGGTTGGAAAATGCATCTGTTTGGCACTTTGTTTACACTCCATGAAATACATGCTTTTGGGATCCCAGTGGTCACTCATGGAGGCTGAGGAGGAATTTTTTCTCCACTCAGAGTACAAAGTAACAACTGGTTTCTTGTCTGATTGTTCATCTTTCTGATGAAGGACTGGAATTTGGTCAGAGCTGGAGACAGACTGTTGGATGATACACACTGATGTTCCTAAAACACTGACATTCCTTGAGTATGCCTCATACATGTGTCTTGATCATCTGACTGATGTGAAAAGTATTGTTAGATGTGGAATCAGAATGTACTTCTCCTCCAGACTTGCATTGTTCCTCCTTCTCTACTGCAGAGTGTGGCCAAGGCCACTTTCTCAAAATGTCTGGGACCGTCTTTAAGAAATCTGCTACTGAGGGCACTCAAGCCATTGGTAAAAAAAAGTTACCTGTGTTAAAAGGGTGGCTTTTTGCATTTTTTTATTATCCTAAATTTATTACTGGATGATGGAAACATTCAGTGGTCAGTGGACTAGATATTGATTGCAAGGCTTGTGCTGTATGCCCAAAATTTATACACCCCCAAAAGCTTTTAATTGTATAGGGATCAGAGCAGTCACATCCCTCACCTTTGAATTTAAATCTTAATCAAAGGACTGAGGGTGGCTTTTTGCATTTTTTTATTATCCTAAATTTATTACTGGATGATGGAAACATTCAGTGGTCAGTGGACTAGATATTGATTGCAAGGCTTGTGCTGTATGCCCAAAATTTATACACCCCCAAAAGCTTTTAATTGTATAGGGATCAGAGCAGTCACATCCCTCACCTTTGAATTTAAATCTTAATCAAAGGACTGTGCTAACACAGTATTTGCATTTTACAAGAATTTTATAAGACTTCTGCCACAGTTACTTCCTTGTTTCTGCAACAGCACTAAAAACAGCTTTCTGAGTTTTACTGTTCCTGAGCATCGCAGTACTTCTTTCCATGCATCCCATCAAAGTAATAGAGGAGCTTCTTCTCATTAAGAATGCATTAGTTCAGTCTATCACTATTCCAATTCTTTCTTGTAGTCTTTGAAACGTGACACTTTCTTGCTACCTCCTTCTGCTTAGCAGGGAGACTGTAACTAAGCTGACAGCACTACACTTCTATGGGGAGCTGACTCTTTCATTAGACCCCCATACCCAGTGAAGACTAATGAGTGAAAATAGACCAGGAGGGATTTTTCTCAACAACTTGTGCAGCTCAGCCAGCAGATTGCCACAGAACAAATCAGCTGAAACTCTTTCCATTATAATTACAGTAATGGAGCCTGAGTGTCAAGAAAACATAGGAATCCTGAGTAAATTTATTAGAGCAGGCCTCAAACTCGTATACATCTATCTGCAGACTAAAGTGGGCATATTTCGGAGCAACAGGTAACTGACATCTAAAAACTTTGGTTAATCCTTTTGGCATTCTGGGGATTATGCATGGACACAGCAATCATCAGACAGATTCCTCAGCTGAGGTGAGTATTTTGAAGGAACCAAGTTCCTCAAAGCATTTCCTACTCTGCTCTTAGCAGTTTGTTCTAGAGGCTGGAGAAGACAGCTGTGACTTTGGACCTGAATGCCTGGACCATGTGGCATTCCATTCACCACCTCGATTTCCCCACCAGTAAAGTGTGAAACAGGGCATCTTAATCCTTCACCTGAGGTGTGTTTGACAGTGGATTGCGGTGACTGGTGTGGCTGGAAGAGCTGAAGTGGAAACCTGTGGCTGACTGCAGTGAGTGACCTCTCTGCAGCCACTGCAGTAACAGCATAGACAGGCCTCTTCTCAGTTAAGCCTGCAGAAGTTAACACAGGAATCATACGTATTTAGAAATCATCTTTTTAATAGCAACTGTTTTAACCTCCTCTGTCATAATATAATGCCAGCATTTGATACTTCCCAGAAGCCACTGCTTGAAAAATTGCCAGGTGCTCTGTGGGAGATGTCTAATGAAGACAATGCTTCTGACCTGTTTGAAAGCTCATGAGTACAGATTCCACCCAAACTTGAACTGTTTCAGATTGAGTGGACATAGATACACTGAACCTGAAGCTTAAACTATCAGTTTGCTTTGACAAAGTTCTGTTCTCCAGAGGAAATGTGATTTTAGGATCTGTCTCTTTCTCATTTTAAATGTTCTGTTCAATCTAAGTTGACCATCGCTCTGGTATCCAAGCGGTACTAAATATAAATACTATTTACATGACAACAGTTTGGCAAACTACAAGAACAAACAGGCACATGCACTCAGGTCTCAAGTTACATGTAAATTCAGTGTTTGAAAAAAACTCTGAACAACAAAATAGAAGTAAGAGAAACAAACATAGGATATCCTAATGAAATTTAGTCAATAAAATTACCCTATTGACTTTATAATATTAAATTTGTCAAACATTCTTATACTGAATACTATATTTACTCAGGGTCATGGCACTGAAATGCACAATGTAAATATCAGAATCCACTGGACTTCTGTTGTTGGAGAATACTACTATATATCTGCATATATATACATGCCAATGCTAATAGTGATAATTTGCAAATCCAAATACAGATCTATATAAATTTTGATTTCTAAAATATACTTAATGGCTTTATTCTGAAACAAGAGGACATGAGGGGGAAAATATGGGATTCAGTTGTCCAGTGTTCTAAATGTAGTTTCTGCAAAAATAGTTTTGGGTCCTTTGTGTCTAGCAAAAGACACAATGACTGACAGCAAATGACAACTATAGATGGAACTTCACTGTTTTGAGCAAAGAACTCAGCCTTTCTCTAAAAGGGACAGCACTGCCAGAAGAAGAGAAACAGTTTGTCTTTTACATTCTGCTTTCAAGAGTCTCTTCAGAGTGAAGTGGTGAAGTGGCTCAAGGGAGAGGAAAGAAATGGAAAAAGAATGGAGTTTAGATTAAGTATGGGACTGCCATAGAAACTATCCAGACCAACTGAACAGACAGTATTTATTTTGTACAGCTAATTGGCTGATAGAGATTTTAAAAAAACTGGACCAAGTGCTGAAGAGTCAGTGGCAGTTCTCCAAACAGAGCACTTTTTATACTGGAAAAGGAAAGAAAGAAAAAAACTGTCACCTTTCACCGGTCCACACAGAAAACAGGGTCGAAATTCAAGTCGAAATTGAAGTCAGTGGGAGATTTGCCATTGATTTTGTTAGAGCCAAGCACCACCCCAGACATTTTCTATTTTCAGACAGATACATTTGACTATCACCAATCAGCTGTCCTCTATTACTGGGGTTTTTTAGTGTTTTTCAGCCTTCATGGCTATGTCTAAATTAGGGAATTTCTGTTAGCATTTCTTAGCATTGCTACTGCCCATACAGTAACAACTAGTGCTGTCAATTTGATCAGTGTTGGTCTCTCTAGATGTTTATGTCTGCAGTGCATTTAACACTGTGTCATGTAACTGTGCAGAGTGCTAGTCAATATGACTTATTTGTTGATTCAGAGCAGGATCTGCATCTAGGTTCATTAACTTTACCTTTTATTAAGCTTGACTGTGACTTAAACTACTCAGAGCTCTTACCTCTGCTGGAGCTCAAACTATATTGGTCTTAAAGACCTTTCAGTGATAATGATATAAGACAGGGAGATAGAATTGTCTGGGGTAAATTGTTGCTGCCATTTTATTTCCCCATGTGAAATATGAACTGTACAGATGTACTGGAGTAAAGGGATATTTAATGCCACAACAGCTGTTTTTACATTAATTACGATATTATGGCCTTGGCTAAAGAATATGCAGGTTTTGCATCTTTTGCACCAAGAAATTTGTTCCAGTGTTCCAGAATTTCCTCTAAACTCTTCCAGTTTTGAATGACATGAATTGTTCTGATTGATCTCAAGAGATTGTTAACTTTTAAACCTAATGAATACTATTTAAATGTCAGCTTGTTAAACGATTAATTATTAATATTGGTACCAGAAGCAGTCAACTGTTTTGTTCATCTGTCACTGTTTCAAACAGATACAAATAATTGGCTTCAGGGCCATTGTGGCTACTGATTACTGCCAAGTGAAGCAATAGGAGATCATAGTCTCCATAAATGTCTCTAATAACCTTCACCCATCAGAGAGGTCCAGATCAAAGCCCTTAACTTGTTGATGCTGTCCTAAAGTTCAGGTTGCTTTTTTATCTTTCAGATTCTTAAATTCTTCATGAATCTCCTTTACAACAGTCAAAAATCTGCAACTCTCTTGACCTCTGTTCATTTTAGCTTTCACATGGAAGTTCCAAAACCAGATGTAGTGTAGTGACAGTTAGAGACTCCAGGAGATTCAGCGTAGAACACTCCTGAGAATTGTAAGAATAAATAGTCCACACATTACTGAAGATGTGGTCTATTTACAGACTAAAGTGTTGGGGTTTTTTCAATACCATTCTTTTCTGAACACTTTTGAAAATATTTGCCATCTTGATGGCAAACTGCTGTTTTCTGCAGAGTCAGTCAGCTGATGGAGATTTCAAAGCTGTCTCACAGCACACAGTCATGGATCTACATTTAAAGGCCTCCACATCCAGTAGAAGATGCTACTGGCACACTGCAACACCTGATCTAGATCTAAGCACTTAGTCCCTGGTACTGGTCTTTAGAGTGGCCATCCCCAAAGCTGTTTTTCAGCTGTGTGGGATTTGTGCTATCCCTTTCTGTCTCTATCATATGTAATTAGTGATAGTAATAGAAACAAACAGCTGATAAAAAGAGCCAAACATTTTAAAAACAAACAACACCACCATGAGAAAAAATGGCTTCTCTACAGTGCAGAGGAAGCATCACTAAGGTCTGTACTAGGCCACCGTTGCTGGTTGGAGCTTCTAATACCCAAAGACTGGCACAGAATATTTTATGAGCGTTAGGGGATAGTAACAGCAATTAGTGATCAGCTAGATTTGACTTGCCTCAACTTTGTCCGCAGGACTCCTGAGGTGAAAGGCTTTTCCAGGGGGAAAAAATTTAACTCATAACATTACATGAAAATCCTTTGTATCACATGTCAAAGGTTATGCAAAATCAAATTATTACTTTTTTAAAAATCTGGCATTAGGGGAAGTAGACAGAAAGCATCCCAACCTGCACAGGCATTTGCAGAAGTTAGCCACAATCTTCCTGAGAGAGCTCTTACAGCTCTTCATCCTGACTAGCCTGCAAAAGCAAGCAGGTTTCTCAAAGAGAAATGACAATAAAACCCCAGCCCACTTCAGGATTTCATGGAAGAACATTAAAGCCTCACAGACTTCCAAAGTTTCTAGTTTCTAGTATTACTTAGAGTTACAGCAATGCTGTATCTCTGAAAGCATGTGCTACTGCTTCAAATAAACAGGAACCACATACATTGTACTGAACAGATGAAGTCCAAACTTTGGTTATTATCAAGATCAACCGTTTTTAAAATTCAGGTTCCTTTTCATTTTCCCCAAGGACATCTCAGCTCAGAATTCTCTGGAGGACCTGGTTGCCTGTGTTGAGGAATTATCTGTGGTAAGACCTCATTTCCCTGAGGAACAGCAAACCTGCATTTCCTCCACGGAACATAAACTGTAAACCAGTACATCCATCAGGCAACCACAGAGATCTCAGGGATCTGCAGGTCTCATTGTGGTCTGTATGAACACACTTTGCTGCGCTGGCTGCAGGCACTCCAGTTATTTACTGAAGGGCTGTTTCGCCCCTGAGACTTGCTGTTAAGCAGCCCTACCCTCAATCCCCAGCTGTTCTGTCAGAAGCCCTTCTCAGTGAAGGTCCAAATCCATGCTGAGGAAATTTCAGAAAAGGCTTTACAATTTCACAGGCTTTAGGACATCACTGAGGAACTAATTTCCTGACTTTCTGTGTCTGACAAATACCAAATTGCCTGATATAAAGACTGGAGACCCATCCATTTCTAAGAAATTGCACTATCTTTAGAGAGGGGGCTTGGACAAATAGGTTCTTAGATTGAAATTACTTTTTGTATGTTCTGCCTCTCATGCACTTCAGGACAACTGGTGGCATTGCCCACCCACCTCATTTTGCAAGTAGTCCTACTCTGCTCCCTGAAAGCAACTCAAAGGCTAAAAGTGCTAGCACCTGTCTCCTTGTAAATTCACTTTCACTTTTGTCACCTTGGAAGAATCCCAGATCGCAAACAAAAATTTTTAACATTGAAGTAAGCTCAAAGCTTAAATCTTCGACATCTATAATAATATTTGAGGTTTCTTCCCACCTGAACAATGCTTTACTTTTCAGAGGTGCTAAATACCAAAAGCCTTCATGTGCTTGGAGAGGGAATCTCAGCCTCTCTGAAAGGCAAGGTGGTTACCTATGTGCAGAGTGACGTGATTGAAAAGCAGATCTGAACTAAGGTGGTTTAAAGACAGAACATGTATTAAAGCAACAAGAAAGAAATATTTCGGCCTCAAAGATCTACATAAAGATCCTAAATGAATCTTTTTATTATAGCTCTGGGATTTAGAATAAAACATATGATTAAAATTTAGAAACTAAGTAGCAATACTTAAACTGCTTTGCAGTTCAGATTAATTGTGGAAATATGTAGTTCAATTTATAGATGTCAGTAGACTAAAAGAAGTTAGCAGTGACACTGACATGGTTTAATCTATCCTAATGGACTATTCAATATTCAGAAATCTGACCATATTGATCATGCAATTCATACTGGGTAAAAAGAGGCCATGCACATTTGTGGCCACATTCTACCCTCATCACTCCTGACAGCACTCCCAGCTTATTTAAAACAACATTCAAACTGTGCATTGGTTTCCCTTGTGGCTTAATTCTCATTATTCACTGAACTCCTTTTTGCTAGAAACTGACTGAAGAGCCAGATTCTGAGCTCATTGTTTGGTTTTTTGCTGACTACAATGAACAGCTTTCTCAGTTTCCAAGCCCAGCATTTCTATACACTCAAAACAGTTGCAACCATCAACTAGCAAAATAAAAAGCAGGTCAGGGATGGGGAGGCAGATGAGTGAAAAGAGCGTCCACGTGCTCTTCAGAAAGAATGAGACGAGACTGAAAATTAATAAAAGACTTGTTCATAGCCTGTAGCAACAAATGACATCAATCAAGCATGTGAGATGTGTGTCCCAAAGCAGAAAAAAATGTAGGAAAAAAAAGAAGCCTGAAATAAATACATTTAAATAATGTTACTACTACAACCTGAAAAATCATAATTCTCCACAAGGGAAATAAGAACCATGAGCACCAGTAAAAGGGGTTCATACTGATGACAATAGCAAGGACACTGTTTTGTTTTTTCTGATAAATCTTCCCTTGGTTTTACAACTCCTCTATCTCGGTTTTCTGATGGATCAAGATAGTGTAACTTGCCAGTGATTCACCAGAAATTATTGTTGTGAGAACCACACACCTCACTGTTCTAAGGCTGAGTGCCTGAGATGACTGCCCCCTAAATCCTGGACTGCTTTGAATCGGAAAGAAAAGCAAAAGTCTGATTACCTTATCAAGACTTCCCCATGGACCTTGGATTAGTGTCAACTCCATGTCTCCAATTTGCTCTTAAAGGGCTTCAATGAAAATATTTAGAGGATACCAAAAGTAGCATGAGCTAAAGCATGTGATCAATTCTGATTCTGACTTCAGTTGGCTGGAAATAATAATGTATGCCTTGATTAATTCCTTCAATCATTAATTAAATGAATTGGCAAAATATTGAACTTAAATCTAGTCTGAACACCATTATTCTGAATTCTTCTGGTCAATTAAAGAGCCCTTCACAATCAGATTTCTTTTCACATGAGCAAGTTATCTAACATTTTCTTGAGCAAATATGATTGATTTTTCTTTGGTTTCCCACTCCCTATAAGGTTTCCCACTCAAATCATTCTGATGCCTTTTTCTGGTGTCCTTGGGAGATCAGAAAATCCCATTGTACTGGGTAACCACATACAGATATAATCCCTGCTTTTAGTGGACAACAGTTTTAGATCTTGGCCTACAACAGTCCCTAATGGTTCCTGATCAACTGCACTACTTTGAAATTGACTACTTAGGGGTTTAGTCAGGAACTACTCCATATGCAAAGAAGCCCCATGAAAACAGGTTATGCAGAACTCTTGACAACCTTGAGTGTTTGTGCTTTGGATTTCTTATGTTTCTGGCTGAGGAAATGCCATATGGAATGTTCTCATCATGTTCACCACCCTCTTAAATTTACAGGTGCGTGTTTCTCATACCAGCAATGCACAACTAGGTGCCCAGTATTGGCCACCATGGCTTGTATTTTTCAATAGTGTCTGTTTGATTTTTATCTCTTCCTCACCTTTTTAAGTACTAAGAAAAGCAAGTGGCATTTAATGGAATGTCAGTGTCAAGAAACTAACAGCCTGATCCAGCTCCCATCAGAATTAATGGAAAAACTCTCACTCTTTCAGGGGGTGGTGTTCTAAACTTGCAATGTACAGGTTCTTCATCCTCAGGAGCCATCTTTATTCCCAGCCAGGTGTCTCACAGTCAGACAGGTGCAACCATGTCTGAACACCACTGCACCTGACTCAATAAATCCTGCTTGTTTTGAGAGCCAGATTCAATCCCTAGGCCCCAAGGGAAGTGATCCTCTGGAACAGAGCGATCAAAACTTGTAAAACTCCTGAAAATGATACTTTTTCTGGATTAGCCACTTGGCTACATTGTGTATACTGCATTTCCATCTTTCTTGTCCTATTTCAGTGAATCATTCTTTATTGCTTATGTTGTGAAGTATCTTGCAGTACATATACAGGGTGAGAAATACAGCTGAATTAGCACTACAAAATCAACTTTAGTATTGATAGATTTCCAAGGCTACTTTTTTTGGTTGATAATGATATTTTACTTTCACTTTTGGTGGACAGCACTACTGTTTTCTACACTTAGTCTCTTTCTTTCAGCTGAACGCACTTTATGTGCTGTATAAAATGTTTGTCTTTTTATTCTTTTTTTTAATGTATTCTGTTTTTCCCAGTCCTGCAGCAGCTACTTGGTTTGGCATTTATTTCATGTAGCAGAAAATACCTCTCACAGAAATGCAATGGCAGCCTGACAGCAAGCTTCTCTTTGGGCATGTTGACATCATCCTCCTCTCTGAGCTCTAATTCAACTCCCAACACAATGCCTAAAACCACACAGCCTCTGAGCACAAAAGATGAACACGAGAGTACACTTGTGCATTCTGTTGCCCTGTAAGCAAATTGCCTTGTTAATGAGGAATCAGTCAAATAATGGGTTTGATAGTCTGCATTTAGATTAGCTAAGATAAAGTGCAAAAGTGTTTTTTTGGTGTAGCACAGACAGCAGCACATCCTGTTCGAAGTTCAGGGTTATGAATGTCATTGACTAATTCTTCAACATCTCTCACATGAAAAGACAACATGCAGCTATTTCATGTGTCATAACTACTCTTTGGAAAAAAAAGGAGGAAGCTAAGATTTTCTGACCTCACTGATAGGCCAAACAGGAGTTGCACTTTGTAAAGTGCATATATGCCTCATAGAAGATAACTCCTGCCTGTTTATATTTACATGGACTATTCCTGGAAGAAGGGGAGAAGAATGTCATTGCTTTCATGTAATAGATAAGGAAAAGAAGCTCAGTGGGTACGTGCATACAGCTGTGGGTGAGCATTGCTTTCTCTGCTCATCATGATAAGAAATCAGCGCATGCACACAGAGAACCCCTACAGATTCAATAACATGTTGTGAATTGCTTCTCTGTGCCATCTTGGTCGTATAGTCATACATGTAATGAATTTATCTAAACTCTGTTCCAATAAGGAACAAGCAAACCAACAGCCATTTTATTTCTGAATGTTCCAAGCTGCTTGCCTGTCTGAGCTCTTCATGTCAGTAGTTGAATTGGAAGTTGATGGAAGAGAGGAGGGGAATGTCATCCATACTTTCATAGTTTTCCATTCCAAGCTAAATAGCTTGGATGAGAGAAGAGGGAACATAAATGAATCACACAGACAATCTGTTCTTTCAACTGGTGAGGTTGGGAGGTTAAAAGATTTTTACAAATAAACAATAAAAAAAAGGCAAGTATTAGCTTATGTGTTTGACAGAAGGCTGTAATTATGCTCTGCTCTGTACCACATAAAATCCTAAAATATGGAAATTTTATGTTATCTATCCTTCTCCTGTAGAACTAGGACATTCCCTTCTTATCGTGGTGTCTCATCGGGTACATTATTCAAACTCAGGACAAAGTATTCCACCACTTGGGATATCACACAAACAAAAACAATGTGAAGAAGCTCATAATAAACACATCACAAAACCTTGCTTCTTGGCCTTTTAAATTTTTGCTTGCTTTGCTTTGGCAAGGTGAAGAGCCCATCAAACCTGCTTGACCAGCTTCCTCACTGGGACACAATCTGAAGGTAGACTACGTCTTCCACAAGCAGCTCTTGGTCATCCTCAGCACATTTTCTGAAGTGCTGGATGCATTTGGGCAAAGTGATAGGACTGTCCTATCAGCTGGGCATAAGAGAACTGCCTATGCCACCAACCCACAGACTGTTTATACAGCCTTTGAATTTCCCTCATTCCGACTGAAGAATGGTTCAGTGTTGGCACAACAATTTCAGGGCTGTTATAACCTGTAATAGTTGGTGACAGCCTCCAAGCCACTGGTATGTCAGGCCAAAACCAGCTGGTTGGTAGCAGGCCTGGCCACACTCTTCCACTGACTCCACATGCTCTATAGTTATGACATGGACAGTGGAAAGTGGTTTCATAAAATCCATGCCAGTAGGGGTGTCTGCATTTCACAGAAATATCCATATAATCACCAGATCTTTATTCCGCAGTGACAGGACAGGGAAAGGATCTCATCTTGGCTGTTTAGGGTAATTTTTTTTTTCAAATAGACTAAGTAAAAACCCTAGCCATTCTCTCTGTCTTTTTAAAAGTCATTTGTTTCTTCAGTGCAGTTGACCTCAGAGATTCGCCACTGCATGACCTGTAATTTGAATGAGAAATATGCTGCTCTCAAGATTGAGCCTAAGCAGAACTCTGATAAACTAATCTTTATAAAATCCACCATGCTGCCGAGTTTAACAGAGTCAGGAGCTAGCTCTTAGTTCTTTTTTTTTTGTTTTATTTTCTTTCAATAGACTATTTAGAGCACAGCATGCTGAAAAAAATAGGAATGAGGGTCCCCAACAGATATTAGTTATGGCTGTACTCTTCCTTTCACCAGAAACTCAAACTACACAATCACTACAGCGATCAGCATGAAACACATCATGTTAAATCCCTCATTTCTTTAGCATAATATGAAGTCTCTCTTTCTCTCATATTACCATTCTGGTCCGTCAGGTATGTGAGGTTTTTCAAGGCAACAGGTGTTTTTTGAAATAAAATACAACCTTCCCTTCAGCTCATTATGTGAAAGAGACAGCAGCTGCAAGTATAATGCTGAGGACACATGGTCTATAAGACACTCAGAAGAAAAATACTCCTTGTTCCACTCGTTAAGGTAAAGCACAGATGTTGCTTCAGTGATAAGCGTGAGCATAAGGCAAGCACAGACTGCTCCATGTTGTAAATTCAGAATCTAAGCTTTCAGAATATCTGTTAGACTGCAGTCAGAATCACCAGTTTCTGTATGTAAGGAAAGCTAATGTAATGTCTAAGCTCGTGGGCCTAACAAATACTCCTTACCACAGATTACATTACACTATCATCAACAATATGCTCGGGACTATCCACAGACTTGGCAGATAAATTATTAATAATCTTTTATATGATTAATTATGAGTATCAAATAGTGACAAATGCAAAATTAATACACTTTCTGGTTTAAACATTTACAGATAGTGTATATTAAAAACGTTTTAGCCATTTAGAATGTTAAATGCAATTCTTTCCCCTGCCTAGTGCTGTTACTAAGGCTATTTCTGTATCTCTCAGTTCTAAACTGTGAGAAATCAACAGCAAAATAATGGTGTCTAATGAATGTAATAACCAAGCTAGAACTTAGCCTTTCCAGGGAGCAGTTCTCTTCCTGGTTAGGTTGATAATTCCACACCCATCCTTCCCCCCTCATTTATTAATTTTTCCCTAATTTCTTTGAAGAACAAAGTACATACATTGTAGATTAGCCTTTTTCAAATAAAAAGGAAGTGCAGCATTTCATTAGAAACACAAAGATCCTCTAGAATTGCCTGATCTTGTTACTCTCTCCTGTTTTCTAGGCCTAACTAGGTCAGAAACTCTGCCCTACAAACAAGAACATATAACACCACAGAAAAAACACATTCACAGAATAATCCAGTCATCCTGCTCTGCAAGTGGACTGGTTGCTTTGGCTGTCTTGAAGAATATTTATATTGGCCCTGCAACATGAATCTGGGTAGTTTGTAGGACTGCATGTTTTTTCTGGCTACAGTGTTTGTTATGTAGAGCAGCAGCTGCGATGAACTGGGAATTGTGCACTCAGAGAAAAGCCTGACTGCATGGCTCTACCAGAAAAGTCCTTCAGATCCATCTCAAACCAATCCTGGCTCTTTTGTGTGTGGAGTGCTTCTTTTTTTCCCCCCAAATCTATATTGGTAACCTGTTGGTACAAGTCCATCCCTTGTCATTTTATCACCACCAGTTTTAGACAAATCCATCTTAAAAAATGAAATGAAGAAAACAAGTTCTGATCACAAGATATTATAAAGGTTAGAAAGTATTTTCATCATTAAAATGATAGCATAGTACTTCCTTGTTGTAACATATAGCTTAACTGGCTGACATACTCATCTTTTAGTTTGCTATGTTGTTCCAAATGAAAGAGTGAGTAATGAAAATAAGCAGTCAAAAGAAGAAAACCACTGCCTTCATTGAAATGATGATATACATGCCTAGAAAACAACTACAAGAAGTTACCGTTGCTTGGGCCCACCTGTTGTTTGCTACTCGCTGACTCATGCTCTTAGTTGTGTTTCTGTCCTGCAAAGAGCTTAGCAGCCAACATGACAATTGAAATTGCTTGTGACTCAGAATATTTACGTATTTTGCATACTATGGTCTTCAACTTTTGTTGCTGTAGAAGGCAAGCAATCTTTTCTCAAGAATCTCTAGAGGCTTTTGCCCTTCTTGAACCAACTGTACTCAGTGTGTGTGCCAGGTTACTACTAATACAAGAATTAATAATTCTGCTATTAAGTCTCCTGTGCTCAGCAACCAAGGCTGATCACACAGATCACAAGGCTTGCGTACTTATATCATCAGGAGAAAAACTGAGTAAATACTCACATGTGTCTTCACATCACCTTCAAGAATCTTGCTGTACCTGAGAAACTCAGCAACACTTCCATTCAGCAGCCTATCAAAGGCTTCAACATATGGTGCTATGCCTATGGAAGAAGAGCATTCCATTATAATGGGTTCATAAAGTACACAATGCATAGAACATTCCTTTGTAGCAGATGGAGGAGATATACCATAGAAACAGAGGATATTGATGTAACTTCATTTCTGATTTGTGAAATCAGTGAAAAAGGATGTCTAATTATTTTTGTCCTAGATAGAAAGAAAAAAAATAATCCTGCTTTTGGAAGAACTTAAATAGGAACAGGAAAAGAATTTACTGTGTATAATGTAGTGGGAAGCCTCTTTTGTGGATTATGTGCTAATAATAACAGGTGCTAAAATAAACATTTCTCAGCCCTTCAAAGGCCTAGTGACCTGAGAAGCATGATTGTCTTAACAAAATTCTCCTGTTGCACTTTAACCAAATATTATCACCTAAAAAAGAATCTGCACTGTACTCAACAACTATTTTTATACTACCCACCCATGCCTGAAGATCTCTGTATTGTTTGGTGGCTTTTAATAGCAACCAATTCCATTTCCAGTAAGAGAGTCTTTAGAATGGGCTGACAGTAGATTTATGCACTTAGATGTGGCTTTGTAATCTCCTTACTTTGTCGTCTCACCTTGCGAAACTGTCACTGGATAAAGAAAGCTCAAACAAGTCTTTGAGATGACATATCCCATTGTCTATATATATGCTATGCATTCTAACAGAGGAATAAAACTGCTATTTTCTATATGGTATACAGAGCAGTTTCCTGATAAAGTGGACAATCAGAAAATGCAGATGAGGCTCAGTTTCTTATGCACATGGTGTCTACATGGCTCTATGTGGTACCTTTGAAGATAGCAAAAATAATCTTTCCTTGGATGCTTTCCAGCCCTCCCTTTACTCCCTGACATAGTCTCATGTATTGTCTATGCCTCAGAACCTTTGCCAGATGCAGCCTGAGCAGTACATATGTGAATTTATGGCATATGTAGGATCTGAGAGACCAAGGTTAAAATTCTTCCCAGCCTCTCTCCCTCATTAATGAAGTCTAAAGATTGTTCTGAAGAGGTACCAGGCTTTCCCCAAAGAATTTGCTTTAACCTTCTGTCACTATATGACAATTGTGTCCAAATTCATAATCTTGAATGCCCTCTTTATTCCACAAGAGTCATCTGGCTCCTTGACAGAAAAAAACACAGGCTCTGGCAACTGGAGTTTGTGGCCTGTGTGAAAAAGAAAATGCAGTTAGGCAGCTAGGTGGGATTTCAAGGCTCCTTTTGTTCTCTTTATGTCATTCACCTATAATTCTGAGAAATTTCTGGGCTTTCTTCCATATTAAGTGTCTGTGTGTAAACCCCTCAAATGACCTAGTGTACAAAAGATTTTAGCTGTGGAGATGCTTTCCAAAGCCCATTTATGTTCTTTGTCCAAAATCTGTGTGTTTCCAAAAGAATCATTGTAACCTTTTACTTCAGAGCAGAGTTTTACATAGCAGTTCACCAAAAGGCAATTGTCCTATGCAAAACTAGAAAGCAATTATGCTATTTTTTACTATTCAATCCAGCTAAGTCCCAGGAGCATTTACTAGAATTTGCTGTGGGCTGTGCAGAGCAATTGAATGATTTATTTGCAATCCTGCTGTTGCAGTGCCATTTAGGAAAACAGCAAAGGTTCTCCCATCCTCCACATTATTTTGTTGTTTCTGAAAAGTATTAATTCAAAAGCCAAAATAATCTTTTCTTAATAATTATAATTATGGAATGGTCTTTTAGGGGAGGAGGGTCATGGCAGAAGAAAGCAATATATCTCCATTTTCACTAGAAATTTAAAAAAGGTCACACTTTGGCTGAATGTCAGTTTTAAAGGAGAAAAAAGGACCTGTAAGGCTGTTTATTCTGCAGTGGCTGTGGAGGTTATGTGAACCTCTGCAGAAGCCCAGCAGCACAGGCATACAGGACAGTGTTTGTGGCACTGCAGACATATCAGTCACACAGACTGAAGACTTTGCTAAGTGCACCAGCAGAAGCTAATTCCTGAGTCTGTGTGAGACAGCTCTGCCTGGAGATACAGTGCAGACTGGCAAGTGCCCCATGGTGCTGCTCATCTCAGCTTCTTACTGCAGTCTCCCGGTGGGCGTGTTTTATAATGTCACTGCAACGAGGTTTTCCAGTTGGTTTCTTCTAGGGATCTGTTGGGATGTTAAGGCTCTGCTTCCTTGGGGGAGGTGTGTGAGTTTTTTCCACCTGACTGAGTTCTTAGGCTAGGTCAAAGATGTAATCAATGTTCATGGGAGTACTTCACACAGCAAGTTATCTCTTGTTCTGAAAACAGCCCTGGTTCTGCAATACTGAGCTCTGGATAAATAGAGAGAGTCACCTGAATGGACTCATTATAGGATTGAAACCTGCATTGTTGAGAAATGTATCTTTCCCAGTAGTGATCGATTTTTTTGCCCATTTGTACATGGAGTGTGTTTCTCCATGACTTTGCTAAGGTTTACTAGCTGTCTAGGTTTTCTCTGGACTGTAACATTTTATAGCTGAAGCTTACTGTGACTGGCTAACTCATCTGCTGTGGAAGCCTGCTGGAAGATGCTCCCTTCCTGCCACAGAAACACACTGCTCTCAGTCAGCTGCTCCACAGTAGCTGTCAGTGGGTAGACCCATGGCACACGTGAGTGTGGGGAAGGTCCCTTGCATGAGCTGTTGGGTAAGGGCTGGCAGGGAGGACAATAAAGCAGCTCACACACTGACTTGCTGCTGTCTCAGTAAGGAAGCTGCCTACAACTTTCTGTGTGCTCTGCAGCTTGTACAGCTGCTGAATCTGTGCTGGGATGTGCTCTTCTCTGGAGAATGCAGGAAAGGGCCAAGGAACACACAAAGCAAAGAACATGAAGCTAATAAAGAAATCTATGTCAGGGTTCTGGATGCAAAAGCAAGCTCTGGAGAAAGGAAAGGGCACCCCTATTCAATCAAATGTAGAAATGCTACATTTCTAAGATTATTTACCCCATAAATTTCAGGAGCAACAAAAAATTATGGAGTGAAAAATATGATTTGGTGATATGATGTGAATAAACAAAGATAGACTTTCTTTTGTATATTCTCCAATGTAATGCTTCAGAGATCCACTCGAGAAAAGAGAGCTCAAGAGACAACGTAAGGCCATAGATGTGTAGCAGTCTTTAGGCAGCACATGCTTATGAACAAACTCATGTCTGATTACGATATTAAACAATTAAATGAAGTGGGTTTGCACGGTGAGATCCAGAGAGAGTTGGCAAACAAACACTGTGTTTACATTGGTGACTTCTACAGGAATATCTATGCTGTAAATTTTGGAGAAGTCACATTTATTCTGCAAATTGGGCTTGAGCAGACATTTTCATCTGGGGACTTATTTACGATAATGTAAATGCTGACATGGA
>NW_008666052.1:60964-72955 GCF_000695815.1 Acanthisitta chloris
ACAATATATTTAAGAAACAGTCAATTTGATTTTTCTAGGCTATATTAATTTAGAATTATGCATACAACTAAGCTTGTTAGGTGACATTTCTAAATCAATTTTTAAAAATATTACTTAATTTTGATACAGAATTTGCCTGCATTTGTCTTCTAAGAGGCCCCCTACAAATTCCGTATCAAAACACCGCACTACTTGCAATTTTTTAGTAACAGAGAGACCCTACTTCAAAAACACCAGACTTACTTCCATTGACTCCATTGATCCCATCGCACTCCATCGCACCAGATCTGTGTGAATCTGAAAACAACGATTCAAGTCGAGTCACTGCTTTCTCCAGTCTCTCCATCAAACCATGCGTCTCTGCCATTCTGAAAAAATCATTAAGGACAGAAACAGCGTTAGACCCCTCCAAGTAAAGCCCAATCTTCATGCTACAGTTCTGCTAATCTTGTGGCTTTTTCTTTTATAAGCTTTTATGGTAAAACTAATATTTTTAAAGTATTGTCTTTCTGGCATATAAGCTGTTGCAGCGAAGCAGCTGACACAGGGTAACTTGCCTCTGTCAACAGGGAATATGATCAGTGCTCAGCTCTGGTTTTTCATTGTAAACAGCAGATTCAAACCACTGCTGGTGTAGCTTTGGACAGTCTGTGTGAACAGTTTATGACAGATGTATGTGCATGCTCCCAATCAGATACCATGATGACAGAAATATTTATCGAAGTAATTGGTAAAAACTTCTACAGAGGCAAAAATACACTTAATTAATACCTGACGGAAAGCAAGACTTTAAGTGCATATTCCCTGATTTTTTAGAAAGTACATTCTGAAATTTGCCTCAGTCTTTTATGCTTTGTAGTAAGACTCAGACACTTTATTGAAGACTACACAAGAATCCGAGAAGGTCTTCTGTTTATTCTTCTAATATGATTTACCATCACTTGCTTTTCTTACGAAAGTACCTGATGTGAATCAGTGTTTCCCAAGCTTTTTAAATCATGCACTAATTAACCTTTGTAAAAAAAAAAAAGCATCCAGAGGCCTGCTGTACAGTACTGCTACAGTGCTTCCCATTTAAAGTTAAACAGAAATTAGGTTAAATTTTTAACACCTCGCATATTTCTTTCTTTCCCCACAGTGTGATTATCTGCTTTCTTATCTGTGAGGCAGTGTAGGCATCAGCATTTTTAAATACTGGCCAATCTCTCAGGGAAAACAGGGCTATATACAATTCTGAGTGAGAAAGAGTTATATAAGCAAAGACAAAGCTGCGTTTAAACCCCCCATCATTTAATATAGCAAGTTTAATGTACATGTTCCTCACTTAAGGTTTTAAGTGTTTGATTCTAAGTGATATACAGTAAGGGGAGGGGGAGGGTGTGATCTATGGCTCTTGATTAACATGATTCTTGTGAACAGTTCCAGCCCAGCTCCCACACTAGGCTGCATCCCCTGCATTAGTATTGCAACGAGGGAAGTCCCATCCTCAGCTGGGGCAAGCAGGTAGTCAGCAGCTCTCTGGGGCCCCAACCCTGTGGTGTTCTGCCATGAGACATTGATTCCTGTATGGCTTGTAGGCTAGAAAGGTTAGGTGTACCTGGAATATGTGTAAATGTATTAGTTCCTAAAGAACAGCTTGCTAAAAGTACAAGGATTTCAGAGATATTAAAGCAAAATAGTAGATTCCAATACACTGTGCAACACTTAGCAACCAAAACAAACACTGCTGCTTTAGTGTCCCCATAGCTAGGGGAGAAGGCCTAAAAGTTATAATGAAAACGTAAAGTAGCATGAAAAGAAATGGTTTTATTTACAAACTGGTATTGCTAATTCTTATTAATAAAAAGAGTATTTTTATTTTTAAAATCTAAGTGTCAGAGGAGATTAGCTACTAGAACTGTGGAAACATACAGAGATTTTGTACTGTGTCATGCTGCCTGTCAAAAAGGTAGGACCTTCAGACTTTACCCTATAAATATAATGAGGTTTGTGTTTGACCTAAAAGTGAAGCACAAGATTTCACAGTGAGAAACCTTTGGGAAAACCATTCTCAAGAGAAAGTTTGGTCTGGAATTTATGGGTTTTTCCTATTTACATCACATGAAAAAGCAACCCCCCCAAAAAGGATGACATTAGACAACTTGCATACAAACACTGTCAAAATTCACAGCGGGTTTCTCTGCTTATCACAGAGTCATGGAATGGGTCATGTCAGAAAGGACCACAATGGGTCATCTGGTCCAACTTCCCTGACCAAGCAGGGCCATCCTAGAGCTCATGGCTCAGGAGTGCATCCAGATGGTTCTTAAATATCTCCAGTGAGGGAGATTCCACAACCTCTCTGGGCAATCTGTTCCAGTGCTTGGTCACCTACACAATAAAGAAGTTCTTCCTCATATTCAGGTGGAACATCCTGTCCATCAGTTTTTGCCCATTGTCTCTTGTCCTATTGGTTTGCACCACTGAGGAGAGCCTGGCACCATCCTCTTGGCACCCTCCTTTCAGATGCTTATAGACATTGATGAGGTGCCCTCTCAGTTGCCCTTTCTCAAGGCTAAACAGGCCCAACTCCCTCAGTCTTTCCTCAAAAGAGATGCTCCAGACCTCTACTCATCTTTGTTGACCTCAGCTGGACCCACTCCAGTAGCTCCAAGTCTCTCTTGTACTGAGGAACCAGAAGCAGACAAAGCACTGCAGATGTTGCCACACCAGGGCTGAGTAAGAGGAGCAGGACCACCTCCCTTGACTTGCACAGTGTTGTTTGAAAATCAATTAATTTAAAAAAGAAAATCCTCAACTTTTGGTAAGGCTACAAGTATCTTGGCAGAAATGAGTTGAATGCATCAGGAACTTTTGCAAGAATATTAAAACTTTTCCTAAAACAAAGCACTCAATCCTCAAAAATATTATGGATACATTCTTTTCACATTTACCCTGCTACGTAAAAGCCCCAAATGGTGTCTATTTTAAAAGTTATGCTTTCAACCAGACTAAAGTCAGATGGGTCTAACATAGCATACTAACAGTCAACTAATTTCATTAGTATTATAAAATATATTTTCAGCACAGTTCCTGTTTGTCTTTATTTGAAGATACAGGCTAGTAGGCTTGGGGTTTTTTTCCATCTGCCTTAAAATTTTCCTTGATTATGTCATCAAATTTCACAAAAATTATGTATAAATTTTCATGGAAAAACTGTCGCTTTTTGGCCTTTTCAGCTTGATTTTGCCTGTGGAAGAACACAATTGTCTGATTACAAATCCAACGTGTTTGACCACACATACCCTCTGTAAGATGCTAACAATACACATTACAGTGTCAGAAGCTCAAGGGAATAACCCATCTCAATAACTATATAGAATCATAGAATCAACCAGGTTGGAAGAGACCTCAAAGATCATCGAGTCCAATGTCCTTAGTAGACCATGGCACTAAGTGCCACATCCAGTCTCATCTTGAAAACCTCCAGGGATGGTGAATCCACCACCTCCCTGGGCAGCCCATTCCAATGTCTGACTACTCTCTCTGTAAAAAATCTCTTCCTAATATCCAACCTAAACCTCCCCTGGCAGAGCTTGAGACTGTGCCCTCTTGTCCTACTGCTGGTTGCCTGGGAGAAGAGACCAACCCCCACCTGACTACAACCTCCTGTCAGGGAGTTGTAGAGGGTGATAAGGTCTCCCCTGAGCCATGGGCATTTTTATGCAACTGCATAAAAATGCAGTGGGCATTTTTCCACTGCAACTTAGTCCTTTGCTCACTGTGTTCCTCACGGTTTTATTCTATTCCCACTAGCTGGAGAACTACAGTGTTGTTCTTCAAAAGCAGGTTTATCACCAGCAAGGCAAACACAGAACAATACAGTGTTACAGTAATTTTAAACAGAAGTAGGGACCATTTTTACACTAAAAGTAGGATTGCCAGATTTCTCTTCATTTTATATAGATTGTTACACTTAATAACTCCTCAATCACTATGTTTACACCAAACCTACCTTTTAATCTGTATGCTTATATATTAATGAGTACATGATATTTGCAAACAGCACTGGAATTAATGTTACTGTTCTGAAGTGAAGACTTTGCTGAGCAATAGCATGACAACTCTTCGTCAATTCTCAATCTAAACATTGACATCTTTGCCTATAATTAGAGATTCACATATTTGACTCATATTAAAACAACCTTCAGCATTTTCTTGGCCTATATTCACCTGTTCATCTGATTGCTTATTCCACACTGCACTCTGCATGGTCAAACAGATATCACAGAGCCACAGCTCAGGAGGAGTCAGAACACAAACGGTACAGCTTGACTCTGTGAAGATACTGCCTGTGTGATATAGCATCAGAGCTTATATCATAAATAAATAATAAGACTGGTCTACTTACAGTGTCAAATAAAATCTTGGCAAGTTAATGAAAAATAAAGCGGATGTAAATACGTCTGTGGGATGCTTCCAGTCCCATAAAGCACATTTTTACATCAAAGCAGAATCTCTGTCTCATCCCTACTAGGATTTTAATCAAAGCTTTGAAATTGAAGTTGATTATCAAAGTTAAGCATGTATCTTTTCCTGATGCTGACCACCTATAAGGAGTTAAAAATAACAGTGCTTCAACTCCCATATAATCCTGTATCCAGCTGCTCTCTTAGTGGAGAAGTACACTGTCCTTCATTGAAAATAAGGTCACCTAAGAGCCAGAAAAGGTGTTAACATACATCTACTGACAAAGCATTCAAACACTGGCATAGTTAACCATCTCTTGTGCACAAAAAATAAAAGGGACCTGCCCTGTTTACTGTTAGTGGTATCTTTTTTGAGAGTGCTAAAGGCACATGGTAATACTACCATCTGTCATTTCTTCCCCGAAAGAAGTAAAGCCAAAACCAGGTAGAACAAGGCATGCCGAAGCCTCAAAAAAACAGATTTCTTTTTCTAGATAGGCCTTGGGACATCACTGCTTTTCTCCTCAGCTGTCTCAAAGCACCATTTACCTATTATCAAGGGAAAAAAACTTGGCTGTAGACTCAAATTTCCTGACATACTGATCCCAAACAGCAAACTGTAAGGCCAGACACACAGGTACTATACCTTTTACCACTGTGATTTACAGCAGAGGACCATATTGCTCTATCTCAGGAAGAAACAAGCTGTAATGAACACACAGGGAAAGGCAGTATAGTAGCATGAGAAAAATAAACATATGATGATTTATCAAGCATGTAAAAGTGGTGGTTTTGAACACAGGAATAGTGCCACCTTGTAAAGTATGATTCTGACAAACATTAGCAAGGCATAGTAGAAAGTTCCACAGTTTGTTTTACTTCCTAGCAGTCTTTTAATCTGAAAGCAGAAGAAATTACTTGTTAATTTATTCAGGTTCCCCTGCCCCCCCAAGTACCAGTTCTTTCAAATCCATCTAGAATTTGAAAAATTAAGCCAGGTCTCACTCATGCTCTTCATCTCAGATGCTACAAGTCAGATTTGGTTTTCCTCTCTATGCCAAAAAAGGGCAGAAGCCTAAGACAGAATATAGGCAGCAATGTGGCATTTTAATGGTATTTATCATTCCCACACTGCTTGGAAAATCACAGTGTTATTGGAAGTATAGCAGCCTGCACATGTACTTTGTCTCTTAGTCTTTTAATAAATTGCTACTGAGATATGAAATGAAATACACAAAACCCCAGATTGCCAGCTGGTACTATCAGAGAGCCAGTCATGAACATTTTATAGGTCTAAAGCACTGTGTCCTCTGAGAGTTCTGCTGTACAATACATGTCAACATACATCAAGGGAAGGGAAATGCATACACATTCCTGAACAACCCCTCAAATTACAAAAGCATCTTACTTCATTTCTGAAAAACACACAGGGTGAGGCTGAAATGGCTGAATTTCCTATACCAACATTCAAACATGGACCAACTCCAAGCTGTGTTGAACAGGAACTCTTTTTGCCACCTTTGGCATGAGACCCAAATTCCTGCTAAAAAAGTTCAGACAAACTCAGTGGCTTGGGGCCTTGGGAGCTGCTCATTCCCAGGCAGAGCTCAGAAGCAGCTTGGTACTGGCTGAGTGGTAAGGAGGAACACCTGAAGGTATCTGGGTTACTACCATAAAAGATCCTGTGTGGAGAATGCAAAGGGAGCATTGGTTAGAAGAAAATATGAGTTGGTAGACCAATAGGAACATTACCTTGTATGGTTTGTGTTTTGTTGGGCCTTGGGAGCTGCTCATTCCCAGGCAGAGCTCAGAAGCAGCTTGGTACTGGCTGAGTGGTAAGGAGGAACACCTGAAGGTATCTGGGTTACTACCATAAAAGATCCTGTGTGGAGAATGCAAAGGGAGCATTGGTTAGAAGAAAATATGAGTTGGTAGACCAATAGGAACATTACCTTGTATGGTTTGTGTTTTGTTTTCCATTAGCTGTATGGGAGGAATGTAAACAGAAGTTTCTCAAACTGATGTCAAATTGGCCAAAACCAGAAGACCTCTTGGTAAAGCCCTGTGTAAGAAGAATGATTTGGGTTTCAAATCAGAGCCTTTTTTATTGTTTTGTCCCTAGATCTGCTACAAGCTCATTTGAAAGCAATGCACTTTTAAGTGTAGAGAAAAAAAATCTTTTTTTTTTAAAACCTAGTTAAAAGGTATAGTTTTCTATGTTGAACAGTATTAGACTTTTGACAATTATTTTTTTCTTTTGTTAAAATGGACAGGAATTACACCTGGAATAGCAAAAAGACAAAAATGCCCGTGTGACTTTTACATTTTGTGGATAGGTGTGCCTTTTGACCAATAAGTTGGTTTGAAGTCTTGGCTGGCTCTAGTATACTAAGCATAAAATATTTCTGTCTATAGCCCAATGTGTGTGTTAAAGCCAGTAATATGCTATGAATGAGTCCCTTGTGGCTGTGCATAAGACTGTGAATCCTCAATTATCTTGTGCATGGACTTCTTTTTTCATCATGCCCTCTGCGTAGATCTCTGGGCTATTTGTATATAAGGAAAAAAATGGAGGGCAAAAGGGGGAAAAGCAGGTTCATGTTCAACCTCTTTCATTTAACCCGTTTTTTCCTTTGTCTGGCTTTATAGTGTTGGTACTAAAAAGCATACTTTTCTGTTTGCATTACTTCTCTCCCTCTCCTAGTCATCAGGCTAGTGCCTACAAAAATATACAGGAAAGGAATGGAGGCAATTTTTATATCCCACTGTTTAGAAAAATTTCAAAACTTGCTAGTAAAACAATCTCTATTTTGTTAAGTACCCCTAAGGCTGTTGATGCATTTTAGATTTCTTATCACATCCCAGTTCCGTCCCATAATTATGGATGAGCAGCTGTACACATCAAGCTGTGTGTCTACAAGTCAATATAATAATAGTATGGACTGTGGTTAGGCCTCTGGTAATTTAATATGAATTCTTTAAAATATGTTATGTGTTCATGTATGTGCTCAGTACCTCCTGGAATATCAGTTCACTTTCTAATTATATGTAGGTTCTGTGAAGAGCTTCTATCCCTTGCTGAATAATTTTGACTGTCAGCAATTTTGTGATCACAAAGAACGAGTTCATTATTTAATGATATACTGAAGCAGTCAAGATTTGACAGTCTGTATAAGCATGATTGACTTAAAATAACCAAGGCAACCCAGTTTCTAAGTACATTCTCCTATTCTTTTCATGCTCTCTTTTCATGTCACCACTGCTCATAGTCTTTTGTCTTGGTTTTATTTTCTTCTCTCCCTCCAATGAAGTGTAAGAGTTTTAGTATCTCTCCAATCAACAGAAACACAGTGTTCTTAGCCACTTCATTTACTATGTATTAGTGTGGTGCTCTTCATGTAATCAAGCATCCTAAAGGCCTTACAAGCCATTTAATTACCTGTCACAAGGCCAGTTACTGTATGTAAGCAAGTTGCCTGGCTGAACCCAGAAAATATTGCATGCAGGCCTTGATTTTATTAAAGTGCTTCAGTCCATAATAACTGAACAGTAAGATCCTTCATGCTATGGTTCCTAACAAATTGAATTTGAACTCTCCAAAAGGGTAAATTCTACAAAGTACAAACCCCCATGGAGTGTTTCAGTACGCCTGGGATGTGAAAGGAAAAAAGCAAAGGGGGAAGTTAAAACTAAGCAAATAGTATTGCAAGCTCTAAAAACACAAGCTATGAAATTACCTCTGCAGCAAAGACGAGACTAGAGTTATTCAGTACCAAGGTTAGTAACGGGTTGGTTTGCTGTGCGGGTGGCCTTTCACAATGTTTCCACACCCTACTTCTCATGCATGTCCATATTATGGTGAAGCTTGAATAGTTGGACTTGATTTCAGCCAAGTTACCCAGCATTCCTGTTCTTACCAGAACATCCTGCTGCAATTACGAACTCACCACTCTGCCTCATGGCCTCAGGCTCATCGTGGCTGCCTTGCTCAGTCTGCAGCCTGTGGCCCTTCTAGCTTAGCAACAGCCAGGAGGGCTGAAACAAACTTTCTGCCATCTGAGTACTCCCTTTGCTCTGCAGCTCTATTGTGATCTTAACTGATCACAAAAACTTTGCCCATCTCCCATTCTAAAATTCATTCCACTGACTCTGCAATACTGCGAGCATTGCAACAGGCTGTGCTTTTGCTTCTGATTCAGAATGAAATGGGCCACCTGCTACTAAAAAAGACCTTTCTATTTCCTGCTATAACCTGGTTACTACTTAGAGGCCCTGAGTTTTAATGATAATCCATGCAACCTGCTCACTTAAAAGATCTGAGGCATTTGGCTATTTGTCCATCCTCTGTTTCAATGTGAAGTCTCATGAACTCAGAAAGATCAAACTGGACCCATCCTAGATGTTTGCAGTTAGCCTTTTCGATGATGGTTGTTTTAGAGGACCCAGAGCTGTTAGGTGACTTAGTCTGCTGTTTCTAAACAATGACGGATTACACGCAGAAATGTAAATGATTCTTTGCATTCCTTCCAACAAGCAATTAATAAAGCATTTAAACTAATACAAAACATAACTTCAATGCACAAGACTTTAGCATGTCTTCTTGGAAAAATACGACACTATTCAATTATGTAACCCAAACCTGTTGGGTTTTTTTCAATATATGCTACAAAAGCATTAAGCCTTTGATTCCCGGCATACCGCTACCAGTACTTTGGACTTCACAAGCAACTTCTTCAGCCTGCTATTCTCTGAAAAACTGTGGGTCAGACAGAACAATTTTCATAGTGTATACTCAGGAAAGTAGTCTCAGTGGGACCATTTTGGTAACAAAAAGTCCCTGAGATTTGACAGTCAGAATACCTTACATACACAGGTGAAATAAAGACAACGGTAGCCAGTATGTGTATGGACTATGGCGATGCCTATGCCGTAAAGCCTGGCCACACGGTGACAAAGATCACAGAGATCTAAGAAACCCCAAACCCCATACTCTTGATGAACTATCTGGATCAACATTATCTCTGCCACAGATGCAGCTGTGCTCATGTATGCTTTTGTCACTTCGATATACACTGCTTAGCAAAGGTGTTGCTATTCTGGTATAGTTCTAGCAGTGACATTCTGAGGAATAGCTGAGCCTTCAGAGTTCAGTGCATTTCATATCTGAAGAGTCAGTAAACCATATCTACCAAAATCACTTGTTTTTCAGCATGAGCAAGTGGAGCAGACTCTGTACCACATGAAAATGACAAGTTCCCAATTATTCCCCCTATTGCAAAAGATGAACTTTAAATTTTAGAGAAAGGGATTAAAATATTTATATATATATGTATTAGAGGTGCTTTGCCAAGTAAAATCTTTTAGCCAGTTCATAATAAAACAGCTCTCTGAATAACTGTGATAATGTATGCCTGATTTATTGTAGGTGTTTCTTTGGTTTTGCCCCAATAAGCATGATAAGTCAAGAATGTTCTCTTTCATGTAGTCAGATGTTCTAGTAGGCAGCAACCGCAGCTATTGAGTTTGCTGCTGTCCCACATGATGTTAAAACTCATGCAGAACCACAAAGAATATTCTCTAATGTATGTGGCAGTTCACCATTTTCTCTCTCTAGAGTTCAAACCAATAGCAACATTCTCGTGGCTGACAGGGCCACAGACTGAAACATCTGACTTGCTCGGGTAATGTTGCAAGTCAATGTCAAGGCTGAGAGCTGAATGCAATGTCTGGTTTCCAGCCCTCCTTGCTGCACTCTACCTCTTTTCCAATACCTGCTAATTCATATTCCCATGAATTTTGGAGCTGAGGGAATTTTCATTTTTCTTTAAGCTTTTTTCTAACTTAGGATGCCCAATTTACTTTGCATGGTTAATAAAAATTATATGGTGGGATCAGAAAATCTAATGATGGGAGGGGATTTAATACCTGGAATCTTAGTGCCCTTGCTCCTTATGGTATACCAAGAAACACTTTTATCCACTGTATCAAGCTCCAAAGCTGACAAAGGCTAATGAAAACATGTCATAGGTTGGTTCTACTGTAATAGTAAATAATGCACATCCTCTTCATTTGTATTTAATTGAGAAAACATACTTTATTCATTACGTTTGGAGTTGTGCCTGTCCACCTTCCACATCTGAGCAGCATTCATTTGAGGGAGAAGACATGATTGAATCATAGGAGTATTCTGAAGACTAACATTTTTGTTATGCCCAAGACCAAAAAGACCATATTGTGGTATGTGCCTGGCTTTGTTATGGAAGGTGGATTGCCTTTGTTCTTGTGCAAACTTGCTCAAAATAGAACCAGTGTTATGAAATCCTTGTGTTGAAAATGCATAGAACCAGGGGGAAAAAAAAGTTTATGAACACTTGCATAAGAAGTAATTAAAAGAAGATGTTAGGACAAAATTTGCATAAAATTAGGATATTCAACTCACAACAATGTCTTAAAAGGCCATCTCTGAGAGTAGTGCATTGAGTTTCAATGCATTCTCTCTACCACTTTGCCACTGTAAATAATTTTCAAAGTTAGATTTCTGAAGTAGGACAAGTTTCCTGACTACAATTTCACAGAGCAAGGAAACATGGTATTCCATAAACCATTGTGGCTTTTGCCTGGCTTAGAAATAAACTGATAAAAATCTGCAGTTTTATCCCACTCAGCTCCCCTGCTAAACACACAGCCCTTCCAACTATCTTCTAATGGACAGGCTTTTTTTTTTTTTGACATTTTCTGTCACTGGAAAACAAACACATTTAGGTAAGGTATATAAAGCAAGCTTTCTTCCTCAGATGGTCTTTGTTTTTAAGGCTGCCCCTGTATGTTATGAAATCTGAATTCTACTTGATAAAAATCCTCACCGTTGATCCTGTAATGCTAAGGTACAAATCTACGGCAACCCCCAAAGCAAAGGGCAGATTGCACGTTTTTAGGCGGGGTCATGCCAAGTTCTCCTCGTCTTTGTGCTGAGTAGTCCTTCAGATGTCAAGTTACAGCAGAATGCTGGATGTCAGTCTCGCAGGTCTTCCCTTCTGCCCCCTCTCAACGTCACCTTGTGTTTGAAGTATCCTTTCTATATTTTTACCTAAAGGCATATATTATGCCTTCAGGTCTCTCACCCCGAGATGCTACTTAACCCTTTCCTCTGGGCTAAACCTGTAGGCTCTTGAGTCACCTCCTCCGGCTCCGAGCGCGGGGGGAGCCGAGGACTCGGCGCGCAGCTACCCAGCGGCACTGCCGCCGCCTCCCTCGGCATCAGATCATCTTACGCTGATTAAGGGAGTTGGAGACCGGCACCGCTTGACAGCCAGGTCTGCATGAACACGCCGAGGGCACGAGGGCGTGTTGAAGGGCCCGCCGGGACGCGGGGAGGGGGCAGCCCGCAGTGCCCCGCGCCGCTGACCGGGGCTCGGCGGAGGAGATGCGGGTTCAGCTCCAAAGAGGATCCCTCATCTGCCGCGGTACTCCGCTCGGGTGTCCCCGCTCCCCGCCGGAATACCTGCTCCGCACCCGTCCCCGGGGGAGCGGCGGGAGGGCGGGA